>NW_017100045.1:39329-45864 GCF_001412225.1 Nicrophorus vespilloides | reverse complement strand
TTGTCTCAAAAGTAATTAGTAAATATTTAAAAATGATATAGAAACTTTACTGAAAACATGATTTTTCCAGATTTTATCCCAAAAGTAATGTAATTAGTAAATATTCAAAAAATGATATAGAAACTTTATTGAAAACATGATTTTTCCAGATTTTTCTCTTAAAAGTGATGTAATTAGTAAATATTTAAAAAATGATATAGAAACTTTACTGAAAACATGCTTTTTCCAGATTTGTCCCAAAAGTAAAGTAATTAGTAAACATTTAAAAAAATGATATAGAGACTTTACTGAAAACATGATTTTTCCAGATTTTGTCTCATTAGTAATGTAATTAACAAATTTTTTAAAAATGATATAGAACCTTTACTGAAAACATGATTTTTCCAGATTTTGTCCCAAAAGTAATGTATTTAGTAAATATTCAAAAGAATGAGATAGAAACTTTACTAAAAACATGATTTTTTCACATTTTGTTCCAAAAGTAATGTAATTAGTAAATATTCAAAAAAATGATATAGAAACTTTGCTGAAAACATGATTTTTCCAGATTTTGTCTCAAAAGTAATGTAATTAGTAAATATTTAAAAAAATGATATAGAAACTTTACTGAAAACATGCTTTTTCCAGATTTTGTCCCAAAAGTAATGTAATTAGTAAATATTCAAAATATTTTCTGGAATCTTTTAACAACTTAGCTTTATTGAGAGGATTTTTCCAAAACTAACTACTTATACGTCTTCATAAGATATTTTTCTCAAAAATATACTAACTTCACTTAAAACTGAAATTTACCTTTAAGTTTATTTCCAATACTAAAACTACGTGTATGAATTATTATTGTTATAGAAACAATTCTTTTAAGTTTGATTAAGGATTTGTAAGTAATTAGTTTTATAGATTTGGATTAGTTATTGTAATATGATGAGGCATTATAATTTAGATTATGTAGTCGAGATTTTAGATTGTGAATGAGGAGAAGAGAAGAAGAGAGGACGGGAATTTGAGATGCGTTTAATTTGTCAAGTAAGTTGGATCGACTCGTGTCGTGGATCCTGCTTGTCAAGAAGTGACGTTGATTTAATGTAAGTTAGTTGGATCTGTTGCACATTTCGTATGGAAGCGAAATCGATTGTGATGTTAGAAGAGGATGAGGAAGGAGCAAGGAAAGGAACGTGAGCAGAAAGTGAAAGTTAATGAAGTACTCCGGAGGATCGAAGCCGAACCGAGAGAGGATGTGTCATGTAAGGATACGCGTACATATATATAAAAAAAAATCAATCAAAATATTAGGGGCGACACGGATGCGACGCTCTCTCGTACTTTTCGCCAAGGGAACAGCGCGCACACACACATAAATATGACATGTATGCAAATCGTTGAGTCATTTCCGCTTTTCCGCGACGCACGAAGAGACGTCTTTATCAATTTCCCAGCGACACGGGAAGGATATTTATTTCGCGCGACGGGGAGGATGAGGATGTCGGAGGATAGTGTTCCAATTCCGACCCTCGTTCGGCCCTCCAATAAAATATGACAGAGATTAAAAAAGAAAAAAAAGTAGTCAACTTCTTTTCCTTTTCCAATACACTCACATCAAATTCTCCATGAACGAAAAACAAAACGCTAAATAAATTTGGTTGTTTCCTTAACAGTTTACAACTGCGTGAACCGCGACCAAAACTGAAGAAGAAGAAAAAAAAGACAAATACCAACACCCTCCTAGATCCAATTTGTTGAACAATAAAACATCTCGCCTTATCCAGAACGAGAAGTCTTATCTGCACGAGCCCCCATAAATATTGCAACAAAAACCCATTTGAATAAATCAAAGGGATTTTTCTTCCATCGGAATTAAAAATGCGTGTCGCGTTCCGTCACCAGAAGGATTCGTTTCTTGTGTTTGTTTTTTTTTCTCTGTTTCGTTTCTCTTATTGCTTTTCTTCCGAAACGAGAGAAAGCGTAAAGAGGAGGAGATGATGAGGAAGAGGAGTTGGTCGGGCACGTGCAGGGCGTAAATACCTGAAGGGCTGAAGGAGAAAAAAAAACACGGATTTAGCGGTAAACAATTTAGATACGGATCAGTTGACGAGTGCTGTTGTAGTTTTAATGTAGTGTCGTCCACCGGATTGACCGCTTCATTTCTGCTTCTTCGTCCTTCTCCTTCCTTCTCCAATTCTTCGAGGATTGCGCCTAATCTATGCCTAGAAATCTCTTCGGAATCGAAAGCCATCCTTTCTTTCTGCGTCTCCTTTTCGATTTCTCGGTAGACTACGGCTCGCGCATACGGTTATTATAAAATGGTTAAATTATGTTCAAGAAATTCTTCCAAAAAAGAAAAGAAGCAAAAAAAACAAATACATGGGAGAAAAGAAAAATAAAACAGGTAGCCTTTTCGAATTGAAGTGTGAAACCATGGGAACAGGGCAAGATTTCCACGAACGTATTGACAATTTCTCTGTTTTCTTTTCTTAAGACGTATTAATTCCCATAGAAAAACTGGACTCGAGGATTTGGTTGAAGGCTGGGGCGAAACACGTAATTGGGATGTTCTTCGCTTTTATGGCATTACTGAAAAGAAAGTCGCTTTATTCTAACCATTAGTATTTTGACCTCTTGAACTTTCTTAGAGAACAAACAATTTTCCCAGATTGTTCAAAATCTACCAATTCAGTGTAATTTTACTGTAATTATTTCTTAGTTGGATCAACAGATTTATGATTAATTCATTTAGAATAAACAGATTTTCGTTATACATTTTTTATATTAAAGAAATTTTAGAGAAAAATCAAAGAAAATGCATCAATTTTAGTTTAGTTTAAGAAAAAAACTACATGGAATATAATCTTTTTTTACGAATAAATCAAATTTCGTTTAGGAATCACGTAGATTACGTAATTTAATAATAAAATTTCTATACTTGCTAAAAATTTGAACAAATCAATTTGCTTTTTGTTAAATTTTATCTGAAATTTAATTAATTAACTGTTTTTTACTACTTGATATTAGTTTATTAAACATCTTCTGAATTTTGGTCCAATAAATCTATAATTTTATATTAAAACTATTAAATTCTAACAAAAATTTTATACTTTTTTATTCCAAATTTTTTCTGAAAAGTAAACTTAAAATTTATAAAATTTTCAGATTATTTAGAAATATAATTACATCATGAAATAAAGCAGCACCAGTAATAATAAAATTGTGAAAATCTTGGATAAAAACGATCAAGTTTCAATATTAATTTGTAAATTGTAAATTAAACAGTTCAAATTGTACCATTTTCTTAATAAACTTATGATCCAATAAATGGTATTTGTTGTGTAGTTAAAGGCAATTTAATAATAAAATTTCTATACTTGCTAGAAATTTGAACAAATCGCTTTGCTTTTTGTTAAATTTTATCTGGAATTTAATTAATTGAAACTTTTTTTAATTTCTTATTACTTAAAGTAGTAGAAATATTAATTATTTGCTTTTTCACTATTATTTTTTGAAATATGAAAGTGTTCATTGAATTTTGAAACATTTCGTATAAAAGTTGATATTTTTTTACTAAACTAATTAATTTTGTAATAAAAGAGTAAAAGTATTAGAAATATGAAAAAAAGCACAAAGTGAATTAATTAATTTGCTTTTTATCAAATTTTATCTGGAATTCAATTAATTGAAACTTTTTTAATTACTTATTTGCAAAAGTAGTAGAAATATTAATTATTTACTTTTTCACTATTATTTTTTTAAATATAAAAGTGTTCATTATATTTTGAAAAATTTCGTATAAAAGTTGATATTTTTAGATAATTTATTTTGACTAAATTAATTAATTTTGTAATAAAAGTGTAAAAGTATTAGAAATATGAAAAAATAAACACTTAAAGTCAATTAATTAAGTAAAAGTTTTTGGGTCGAAAGAATCTTATTGATTAATAACAATTTAGTGTACTAATAGAAAATAAAAAGTGATCTTGTTAGGTTATTGATGGTTTGCTGTAACAATTTGTATATAAATAGAATTGATACAATTTGGGTACAAGTTTATAGGCAATTGAGATAGTGTTTATAGTTTCGGTCGTGGGGGGTTATTTTATGGAAAATTAATGTCACCATCGTCGGTCCACTCGTCTACATGTATATACATTTTTTCTCTTTCCCTAAACCATTTTCCAGTCGACAAAGCAGTGGAAATAAAGAGGAAGCGCAAAAAAAAATAAGGGGGAGAGGGTTGTTCCTATCCTTCTTTTCCACCATCTGTATACGTTTTTTTTTTCTTCGTTGCGTCTCCTCCTTCAGAGCCAATTTATACAAATAAATAGAGCCGCAAAGTTGCAAGATAAATGGTCAGATATTCAATATAAGAGGAAAGCCGCCCTTTCGATCCGGCGACCCCAGAAATACACACACACACTGTTTTACAATGTTTACGTATTCCCCCTAAAATTCGGTCTTCTCCCTCGAGGGACGACCAAATCGACTAACCGTATCAAGCCGATGTCCCGCGGTCATTTAAAGCCTCTCCAAGGATAAGGAAAATGTATGCATACAAATCCCTTTTTTTCTCTCTTTCTCTCTACGCAGTTTTCTATTTTTTTTTCGGTTGGAAACACCCTCGTTTTGTTTTCTTTACTGGCAGCTTTCTTCTTCGTGATTTAACGTGGATAATTCCTGCTACACCTGTCAATAGCAATATCAATCCGGATTAGCATTTGCGCGCGATGGATATCATCGCATGCATCATGCGTTATTGCCCAATTACATCTGCAATTGCGGCCCAATTGATTTATGCCAGCATTCATACGAGCGATACACACACTGCATAATTGTTATTGATGGAGGTTTGCTACCAGAAGGATCTCTGTATGGATTGCGTTGGATAGAGACGGAGATATGGATGCAGACACCGGGAATCCCATTCTGGAGATCGCCGCACACATGGACGGTACGGACTTCTGCCCTTAATGGGATACACTTAAATGGGGGACGGCAATGGCGGGGGTTTCGGCAATTATTCCGAAGAACCCGATCAATGGGCCAGTTTATGGCAACAACTACTATTCACGCTGTTATTGCCTAGGAAATTACCTTTCGTTCGATACACCACAGTCCTCTAACTTCTCCGCAACCACGAAGATCGGACCCTATCCTCTTCCTTCCAGCAGCACAAATAACAACTTAATTAAAAAGGCTGCGATTAATGCCAGATCTACTGAGTCACGAAACGACCGAAACGTACACATATTACACAACATCTCCCATTTTATTTCCAATCCCCCGTAACACTAACTTCCGCCCATCAAACCCGCTTCCAAATAGCTCCCGATCAATCAAAGTGGAAGAAATAATTGTACGTTACAGAATTACCGATACGCACGGAACCATCAACCCGTGTTTTTAGTGTAATTGTCTGCTTCCCTATTATCAACATTTACCTTATGGGAAAGAAACGAAGGAAAACACCGTCACTGTTCCTAACATAACGTCAAATATAATTACAAGAATTGATTGGCACATTTCACCTTGATTACTTAATAGATATTCAATTTATTGTTTAACTTTAGTTATCTTTTTCACTTTAGGATCAGAAGAAAAATCGTTTATTTTTAAGAAACTGTTTGAAAACATTTGGACTACTTTTACTACTTGATATTAATTCTGAATTTTGGGCCAATAAATCTATAATTTTGTACTTAAACTAGCAAATTCTAACAAAAATTTATATACTTTTTTTTATAAAATTTTCAGATTATTTAGAAATATAATATTTCCTTTTGTAAAATAGCATATTTCTATTACATTTTACATCATGAAATATAGCAGCATCAATAATAAGAAAATTTTGAAAATCTTGGATAAAAATGATCAAGTTTCAATATTAATTTGTAAATTGTAAATTAAACAGTTCAAATTGTATCATTTTCTTAATAAACTTATGATCCAAATGATGATATTTCTTGTGCAGTTAAAGGCAAAGGTGTCGTATGCTTTGATGATCATGAAACATCTGAGAAGAGTATTACTATTGTACTTAAACTAGTAAATTCTAACAAAAAATTATATACTTTTTTTTATAAAATTTTTAGATTATTTAGAAATATAATTTATCTTTTAATACAGTTTAAATTAAATTATTAGATATTTCCTTTTGTAAAATAGCATATTTCTATTACATTTTACATCATGAAATATAGCAGCACAATAATAAGAAAATTTGAAAATCTTGGATAAAAATGATCAAGTTTCAATATTAATTTGTAAATTGAAATTGTATCATTTTCGTTAATAAACTTATGATCCAAAAGATGATATTTGTTGTGTAGTTAAAGGCAAAAGTGTCGTATGCTTTGATGATCATGAAACATCTGAGAAGAGTATTACCATTGTACTTAAACTATAAATTCTAACAAAAATTTATATACTTTTTTTTATAAAATTTTTAGATTATTTAGAAATATAATTTGTCTTTTAATACAGTTTTAAATTAAGAATTTCCTTTTGTATAATAGCATATTTCTATTACATTTTACATCATGAAATATAG
>NW_017100045.1:36233-39304 GCF_001412225.1 Nicrophorus vespilloides | reverse complement strand
CGTCACTATTTCTAACATAACGTCAAATAGAATTACAAGAATTGATTGGTACATTTCAGCTTGATTACTTAATAGATATTTAACTTAATGCTTAATTTTAGTTATCTTTTTCACTTTAGGATCAGAAGAAAAATCGTTTATTTTTAAGAAACTGTTTGACAACATTTGGACTACTTTTACTACTTGATATTAGTTCTGAATTTTGGGCCAATAAATTTATAATTTTATACTTAAACTAGTAAATTGTAACAAAAATTTATATACTTTTTTTTATAAATTTTTTAGATTATTTAGAAATATAATTTGTCTTTTAATACAGTTTTAAATTAAGAATTTCCGTTTGTATAATAGCATATTTCTATTACATTTTACATCATGAAATATAGCAGCAGCAATAATAAGAAAATTGTTAAAATCTTGTATAAAAATTATCAAGTTTCAATATTCATTTGTAAATTGTAAATTAAACAGTTCAAATTGTATCATTTTGTTAATAAACTTATGATCCAAAAGATGATATTTATTGTGTAGTTAAAGGCAAAGGTGTGGTATGCTTTGATGATCATGAAACATCTGAGAAGAGTATTACTATTGTACTTAAACTAGTAAATTCTAACAAAAATTTATATACTTTTTTTATAAAAATTTTAGATTATTTAGAAATATAATATGTGTTTTAATACAGTGTTAAACTAAGAATTTCCTTTTTTAAATTAGCATATTTCTATTACATTTTACATCATGAAATATAGCAGCATCAATAATAAGAAAATTTTGAAAATCTTGGATAAAAATGATAAAGTTTCAATATTAATTTGTAAATTGTAAATTAAACAGTTCAAATTGTACCATTTTCTTAATAAACTTATCATCCAAAAGATGATATTTGTTGTACAGTTAAAGGCAAAGGTGTCGCATGCTTTGATGATCATGAAACATCTGAGAAGAGTATTACTATTGTACTTAAACTAGTAAATTCTAACAAAAAAATATATACTTTTTTATAAAATTTTTAGATTATTTAGAAATATAATATGTCTTTTAATACAGTGTTAAACTAAGAATTTCCTTTTTAAAATTAGCATATTTCTATTACATTTGACATCATGAAATATAGAAGCAGCAATAATAAGAAAATTTTGAAAATCTTGGATAAAAACGATCAAGTTTCAATATTAATTTGTAAATTGTAAATTAAACAGTTCAAATTGTATCATTTTGTTAATAAACTTATGATCCAAAAAATGATATTTCTTGTGCAGTTAAAGGCAAAGGTGTAGTATGCTTTGATGATCATGAAACATCTGAGAAGAGTATTACCATTAGGTCTTAAACTATTAAATTCTAACAAAAATTTATATACTTTTTTTATAAAATTTTTAGATTATTTAGAAATATAATTTGTCTTTTAATACAGTTTTAAACTAAGAATTTCTTATGATTTCTTATGATCCAAAAGATGATATTTGTTGTGTAGTTAAAGGCAAAAGTGTCGTATGCTTTGATGATCATGAAACATCTGAGAAGAGTATTACTATTGTACTTAAACTAATAAATTCTAACAAAAAATTATATACTTTTTTTTATAAAATTTTTAGATTATTTAGAAATATAATATGTCTTTTAATACAGTGTTAAACTAAGAATTTCTTATGATTTCTTATGATCCAAAAGATGATATTTGTTGTGTAGTTAAAGACAAAGGTGTCGTATGCTTTGATGATCATGAAACATCTGAGAAGAGTATTACTATTGGATGCGGCGATACACCTTCTTGATTTTCGTAAGGAAATACGCGTATATTCGGTTTCCGCCATCCGCGATAAAGGATTCATTCGAATAATCCTTGACGACCGTTGTTGCATCATCATCTCTTGTTGTCTTCGCTCTTTCGCATCGGATTGGATTTGCCGGTAAAACGGGTCGCGTTGCGGGGGCGGCGGTAATTTGATCGAAAAAAGAAACAGAAACGATGAAGAAGATCTTTTGTCTTTCTGGACACGGATCGTATTTGTTACAATATATCGATTACTGTCACGATGCGTTGCGGAACGACAAAAAAAAGTAAGAATTCTTGCAAAGACGTCTCAACCCTCGACCTGCGGCATTCAATTACCGCTTCCTCTTCAGAATTACTCATCCAATTAGAGGATTACTTGATCTCAATTCTTAGTCGTGAAAAGAAACATATGTATTGTATCTAAAGTCAAAGCTCTTATAATTTTCTTAATATCTGCTGTATTTGGGGGTGCGTTTTATTCAACCCTTCGGAAAACCAATGTTATCTTGATTTTTTTTTTGTGTGGCTTTGATGTTTTGAAAGATGATTCTGGAGATGGTGGAAAGGATTTTGGAGATTACACTTGAATGAAATCTGGATGGGTTGGAGATTGGATGGGGTGTGTTGCGTCGGTTTTCCGGTTATTGGAAGCGAAGGGATGCAAATCTGGACCGCAAAACCGAAAGCGCGCGGTTAATATGTTTAACACCTAAACCCTTTAGCTGTTTGCATTGATATGGGATTGCCGTTGGGTGTGATAGATGTGTAGACATATCGGTTTCCTGCAATTCCCCAAAACGCAAACACACTCGTACACACTACCTACTATCTAGCACACGTTCTCTCCTCCTCAATTCACGTATACGTATTATAACATCCAGATTCTATGTACGTATGTGCATGACTGTTATTCAACCCTTACTGCCTCAGATTGAATCAATCCGAAGTGTTTTCGGGGCTGGGGTTCCCTATTTTCTGGGATCAATTGTGTTTTGCGTCGGCTGCTGTTGCAGGGAAGGCCGAATGTGGAAGGAGAGGACTCATTGAAATTAGCAGAAGGAATACGGAGCGTCGCTGCTTGTTGTTTTGTTAACAACGCTTATCGAAATACGCGCGCGGCCGGCGCTTGTCCATTTTGTGTGGCCGGAGCAAAAGTTGTAAATCAAAAGCTCGCAACACATCCATAAACTATCCGACACCGACCTCGTCCCGAAACCTGCGACCACCACCCATCCACCCCTTTTCGGTCATTCAATTTGAAAAGGGGGCCCCCTATCCCTATCCCCCCCCC
>NW_017100045.1:0-36220 GCF_001412225.1 Nicrophorus vespilloides | reverse complement strand
TACAATCGGGAAAACTCCATTCAAAGGCATCTTAAACTTCTCCAATAACAGATCAAGATCGTCGCTGTTGGAATGCATTCATACCAACATAAATTCATGTATAATAGCATTAGATAGAATCAATGAATTTTACTAGAATTCCCTTAGTTATTACCAACTATCAATGATATTTATTATAAATTATTATCCAATAAAATTATTTGTTCATAATGAAAATCTTATGAGTTATATTAATAAATTTTCAAAAATTACTAAAGTAAGAAATTTTAGTTAAAAGTCAAAACATTCTTGTGATAAATATTTTTCTTATTTCTGAAATTTATCAATTGGATTAAGACAACTTTTTGAATATAGGAAAAAAATAACAATAATTTCATTAAAAATTAGATGGAAAATTTGACTTAAAAGTGAAAACTTGTTGTTTTTTTAATCAAATACAGAAAGATTTTCAATAATTCAATTTTGCAAATTGATTGAACTATTTTATTGAAAAAGTGAAAATTTTACTTTGGAAATTTTCGAAATTATAAAAGAAACAAAACTTAATAATTTGTTTGAATTTCTTGTACATTTTTTTAATTAAATTTTAGTTTGTTTTTGAAATATTTAAACCGTATTTAATTATTAATGAAATAATTAACATAAAACTTGTAATATTTCTTAAATATAACAGAACATTAACAGATTCAGATAAAAATTATAAGAGTTACTTCAAATAGTTAACATTTGGTTTAATTTTGGTTTAAATAAGAAAAAAACATATTTTTATTGGATAATTCCATCAGTTTTGAAAACTTACTAAATAAATTTTCTAAAATTATTAAAGTAAGAAATTTTAGTTAAAAGTTAAAACATTTTTGTGATAAATATTTTCCTTATTTCTGAAATTTATCAATTGGATTAAAGCCTAGACAACTTTTTGAATATAGGAAAAAAAATAACAAAAATTACCATAAGAAATTTTACTTAAAAGTGAAAACTTGTTTTTTTTTTTTAATCAAATACAGGAAGATTTTCATTAATTCAAAAGAAATTATATGTAAAAATAAACCAAACTAAATATTTTGTAAATTTAAATTATAAAAATTACATTGATTGATCATTTTATTGAAAAGGGAAATTTTATTTTGGAAATTTTCCAACAAAAATGGTATTATTTGATAATTTGTGTACATTTTGCAATTAAATATGTGTATAAAAGATACAAAACTTATAATTGTAGTAAAATTAGCAGTTAGAATTTCTTGATCATTTCTTTAATTAAATTTTAGTATGTATTAAAATTTTCAAACCGTATTGACTAAAATAAGAAAAAAATATCTATAGAATGCAAGTATTGGCGAAGATTTATTAATAGTAGAAGTAGATTCAATAATTTCATTAATAATTAACAGAAAACTTGTAACATTTTCTAAATATAATTTAACATTAACAGATTCAGATAAAAATTATAAGAATTACTTCAAATAATTAAAATTTTAAGCGAGAATGAGATTTAAAGTAAAAATGTCGAAAATATTGCTACAAATAAGTAAAAAAATAGATTTTTTGATAATTCTATGAGTTGAACATTTTCATTAAAGTCAAAGAAATCAATAACCAGGATAATTGTAATGAAATATCTATATTTATAAAAGTTAAAACATTCAAAAATTTTATACAAAATTTATATTTTTCTAGACTATATAATTATGTTTGTTTTAAATAAATTTTTATATAATTTTTTATAATTTGTTACTAGGAAAACTATAATTTTTCTATAAATTTATTTATTTTTTTGTCATTTTTAAGTTTTATAAATAATTTAATTAAATATAATTGTTTAAACGTTTCTATTGCAGTAATGTAAATGTTGTTTTTAGAAAGGATCGTGTTTTAATATCGCTTCGGTCGTTGATCTTTCATCCGTATGCGAGATGCACACTAAGTATAGTAATGACTGCATTACATAATGCGATGATTTCGTTTGTTGTTTGCTGATCGGAATGGTAGTGCATCACGTATGTATGTATGTGCGTTACGGACGATTCAGAGTAGTCGCGTCGCCGAGTGAAAGACACGACGAGAATTGTAGTTCGAGGCAAACGCGAGAGAGCGCAGCATCTCACAGGAGCCGAACCAAAGAATAGAGAGAAAAAAAATGGAAGCGAATATTCCTGATATATATACATTTTAGACATGGTCAAGTCGAGTTAATTAGGATAATGCTCATCCTTCCATCATTATCGTAATCATCATCATCACAACCCTCTATGTACATGGGTAACCTTAAGATTATGCAATATTCAACAAGTATTATACGGTTTAATGCGGCTCAGTGGACAGCGCAGTGGACAGTGTCCCTCTTTCCGCCCATCTCTCAGAACCCAAAAACACTAATAGGGATATTGGCTTCCAGACATTAAAGGGCCCACACCCCAATTACGCTGCTAACGAGCGCCGAATTCTAATTCATAATTTCGCCCGGCTCAATATTAAATCCCGCAACGCTCGCTCCTCTCTCTTACTCTGTGTCTGCAGCAGCAGCAGCAGCAGCTCATTATTAATACACTTAATAATTCAGTTCATTAAGGACGGAAAACGCATTCTGCAACTTAGCCGTGTAATCAGATAATGCATGGACAAATATGGGATTTCGCTGTTAAACGGATCAAATTCCTCATACTCCTCAACATTCACATTCATCTAAAATCTTAATCCCAATAGTTTTGTAGCCATTATTCACAATCTTGTTTATAAAAATACTTAATTTACTTTAATGAATACTCTTTTTTTTAATATCATTATTACGAAACTTTCAAATTATACAGAAAATAAAGGATTTTGTTAATATTTATTTAAATTTTAGTTAATTTTTATAAATAATTGCATAGATTTTTCAACACATTAAGAAAATTGTAATTTCATTTTTAAACTTACAAAATTTTGACCATAATCTAATTACTATTTTATTTATCCATTATTAACAATTTTTGTGTATAAAAAATACTCAATTTCATTATAATTACGACAGTTTTAATTGCTTATCAAACAAACTCAAAATCTTAACTAATTGTATTCTTACTTTTATGTTCAAAATATACATTCTCCTTATAAAATCTTATTTATTTCTGATATTTTTCATTAATTTAGCTAAATGTTTATTAATAATTACATTTGTTTTCATTAATGGATAGAAAATAATATTTTTTTTATTATCATAATTACAATATTGTTTTATGGACAATAGAATTCAATAATTCAGTAATAAAGTGTACGTAAATATAAGAAATAATTATAACTATTTAGTGGAGTGCATTGTATAGTTTCCGCTTAAGTCACTTGTGTATTAAGTTGCATATACAACAAGCGACTTAAGTCAGTCAAATGTACTTAACAAGTTGCCTATAATAGAATGTTATTAAACCGATTTTATGAATTGGAAAAACTTCAAAACGAATTTTCTATAATAGTTTACAAAACTAAATATATTTTATCAATACCAATTGAAAAGCATTGTGTTTTTTAATAGTTTCTTTACATAATATACAAAAAATTAACTTTTTGAAATAATATTTTTTTACCAAAAACTTCCTTTATTTATAAATTCTTTAGAATCTAATAGAGTCTAATAGAGTCTGTAATGAATTTCAACAAATATCTAAGTTAAATTTTAAACATGTTGGAATAAAATCAGTTATTTAACTTTGTGAATTTGAAAATTAAAAAAAAAGTGTATTGAAGCAGTAATAGAATTCAATAATTTTCATTGATGCATAAGTAATAAAGTGTACGTAAATAGTGCAGTGCATTGTATAATTTTCGCTTAAGTCACTTGTGTATTAAGTTGCATAAACAACAAGCGACTTAAGTCAGTCAAAGGTACTTAACAAGTTGCCTATAATAGAATCGTATTAAACCGATTTTATGAATTGGAAAAACTAATCAAAATGAATTTTCTACAAACTAAATACATTTTATCAATAACAATTAAAAAGTATTGTGTTTTTTTTAATATTTTCTTTGTATAATATACAAAAATTATACTTTTTGAAATAACTTTTTTATAAATTTTTCAGAATCTAATTGAGTATGTAATTAATTTCAATAAATATCTAAATTAATGAGTAATTTAACTTTGAAATTTGTTTTGTGAATTTGAAAATTAAAAAAAAAAAAGTGCATTGAAGCAACAATAGAATGCTGTGTTTCTTAGAAAATATTAATAAATTAATACGTAATAATTAACTAACAATAATTAGAGTACTTTTTTTTATTATTTAAAAATGGTTTAAATTGAATAACTTCATTTAAATCTAAATTAAATTAAAACAGTGATAAATAAATCAGTCAATTAAAATCGAATTTGTCTTGTCAATTTGTGAATGCGCATCGAAGCGGAAACTACGTAACGGAATCTCCGGCATTTGCATTAGATTAAGTGCTTAAACCAATCTATTTTTTTTTCGCTTCGATCTTTTCTTCTCTCTTGATTTAACAGTGTTTGAGAGGGGAGAACTATGCAAAGTGGTGCGGATCACTAATTAATTGAGGAGGCCGAGGATCGGTTAGTCCGAGTGGATTTCCGGATCGGAAGTCTATTCGAGAGGGTTTGTGTGTATGTGTGTAAGGAAGGAACGTGAACCGCTGTTGCTGCGGTACAAAAGCGCGGGGGTGGCGATTTATGGCTATCGAAAATTACGTTTTAATTGTTAAATTATGGAGTTTGGACCCTGCCGGACCCAAAATCCTGCTGCACATTCGGTCATCCCTCCCTTTCTCTATCTCTGTCTCTCTCATACACACATATATATATATAAACCACCCGCATTTTGGGATGGAGATACACTGATTAAATTCATATTTTAACGGACTACGAACCACGTCCATATATAAATTATCTGTAACGTATTAAAAGTGAATTAGCGAGTGCTCTAATTTAATACGGCATTAAACAGGAATTAACGCCGTCCGTCCCTGTATCCACTACTAACTCTGTATATATATATATACATGTATTTGGTGCGGCTATTTGTATACAAAAGCGCGAAAATCAAACAGTAATTATCAGAATGTATAGGTTTGTTTTGGTGAAAGCCCTCGCGTTTCGTGTAAACAATAGTTTTCGAAATTCTAATTTACACTCTCGTTCATTACTTTTTAATTATCGAAATCGCCTCTCTAAATTCCATTGCAATTAACTCCTCCAAAAGAAACAACAAAAAAAGCAAATAAAACGATTGAATGCAATAAATATACAAACAAATTTTAACCTTTCGAAAATTAAGGAAAATTTTGTTTTTTTTTACGGTATAAATATGAAATTTAGTAAAGTTTTTATTATTAACAAAATTCATTAAATTCATTAGAAATTTCATTCATTTAAGAAGAAAAATGTGATTTAACATAATATTTGTATTTTTTGTAATTTTACAAATATTTGTCCATTTTATGGTGAAATCCTTTTATTTTATTAAAAATTATTCAATTATTTATATTATTTAAAGTATTAATGTTAAATAGAAATATTTGTAAATTTTATAACTAAAATCTTGAAATTTAAAAAAAAAAATATATATTTCTAATCTCTTCACAAAACTCACTGAATTCACAAGCAAATTTCATCATTACAGCAAGAAAAATATATTTTAAACAAATTTTTGCATTTTCTTTAGAGTATACTCAAGAAATTATATAAATTATGTAAATTTTGTAACAAAATGATGAAATTAAATGTGTACATTTATCAAAATTTTTAATTTATAAATTCACAAATGTTTGCATTTTTTTTATATTGACAAAATTCATTAGAAATTTCATTCATTTAAGAAGAAAAATGTAATTAAACATAATATTTGTATTTTTTTTATAATATAAATATAAAATTATACAATTATTGGTGCATTTTATAGTAAAATCCTTTTAATTATAATAATTTATAATTTATTTTGTACTTTTTATAAAATTCACTCAATTTAACATTTTTTTGTTCATTTAAGAAGAAATATATGATTTAAACTAATATTTGCATTTTTTACAGTACGAATATGAAATTATATAAAAATATTTGTAAATTTTCTAACTAAAATCATGAAATTTAAAAAAATATATATATTTCTAATCTCTTTACAAAACTCACTGAATTCACAAACAAATTTCATCATTATAGTAAGAAAAATATATTTTAAACAAATTTTTGCATTTTCTTTAGAGTATACTCAAGAAATTATATAAAAAATTGTATGTTTTGTAACAAAATTAAGAAATTAAATGTGCACATTTATCAAAAATTTTTAACATATATATTCACAAATGTTTGCATTTTTTTAGAGTTTACTTATGAAGAGTTTACACAAAAATTTGTAAAATTTATAAGAAATTTAAAAGAATTATAAAGTTTCAACAAATGTTCGTTAATTTTATGATAAAATTCTAAACTTTAATAATTTTGGTTGGAAATAGTTAACATTTATTAATGAAAAACAATAATGAAAAATTTACTACCACCAAATTGTGAACAAGTAAGTTTTTCTATTAAAATCATTTTGAATGTTCCTTTACTATTATTTATTCAATTTGTATATAGTTATTATATTGTTTCAGTTAAATATTTCAGTCAGTTATTAAATATATAAAAAAAAACAAAAAAAATAATTATTATGAAATCGTTTTTAAATTTATTGAAAATATAAATATTTTACTTCTGTTTTAGAAAGGAAAGACAATAAATATATTTATTTACAAAGAAATATAAAAATTAATTCAAATTTATAGATAAATGTTTAAATACTGAAAATTTTAAACCCGGCGCATCCACCAAATTACGAACGAATAATTTTATATATTACAATTATTTACAAAATGTTTATTACTATTATTAATTCATTATTATTAAATTGGTTTTAATCAGTTTTTATAAACAATCAAAACTTTTATTATTTTTCATTCAAAAAAAAAATTGTGTTTTTAAAAAAGTACTGAATATTTTCACTTTCACTTTTCAATGAAACATTACGTTAATTTTAGTGAATTTTGAAATATGTTTGAAATAATTAAAAAATAAATACATTTTCCTTAACAAAAATTTGTATTTTATTGGATAAAAAATAAATTTCATTGCGTAGAAGTTTAATATAAGTTAAGTAAACAAAAAGATGATAACATTTCTGTGAAAAAGAAAACACACAATAAATGTATTTGAATAAAATATATAAGGAAATAGGTGGAAGTTTCCGGATTCAAATAAACGTAGCGTTTGTTCAACGTTTTTCCCTTCGATATGAATCCCCAAAGGCGGACGCGCAAAACTCTAAATAGATCTGGGACCAACGAAAAACAGGACGAACGCGAAGAAGCGAGGAAAGTGTAACGATAACCGTTCTTTCCTACTCACCCTCCCACGGGAAGTCCCATCATGCGTGACTATCATCTTGTTTTTTTTTAACACTTTTCAAAACCTGAAATCGTTTTTTATCATCCCTGGCAATTAATAACGACGGAAAACGGAGTTTTATAATTCATTTCGCAATTTTTGAACGGAGGGTGCGCAAACAACAGAGAGAAAAAAAAATGAACAGGGAGAGAAACGGAATTTCGGAATTATCGCGCGCGTTTTCTTGCCCATTTAACACACGACGATTTCCTGCGTTTTCAACCCTCTCACCCAAAAACCATCGCATTTCTTCTCTCTTTCTCTTCAGTTTTTTTCTAAATTATTTATATAATCTCTCTCACTCTTTTTGAATCCAATGATATATAAATTGTCGACGCTTCTGGAACGCTTGAACTGAAAGACTTTAAATCAACTGCGAATGTATAAATTTCGAACTTGCATTGCGGGCAGACGATAAAATCGCTAACTTTCAGGAAACACCGGACCCGTGGAGGCCGTAATTTTTATGTCTCTCCCGATTAATTTTCTCGCAAATTCATTCTCTCACTCTTTTTTTTTGCTTCTTCAGTCTTCGTTAATTTCTGTCCGATAAAACCGTGATTTACACGGATCATAATTCTCGCCTCACTCCATTTCCATCTTCACGTTACATTTTAAATGTCCCGTTATTGAAGATAACATTTGATAATTAAAAAAATTTCAGTTATTTTAATTCTTCTCATATTTCTTTCAGTTTTTTTGCATACTTTGATTTATTTATATTATTATTTATAAACAATTTCATATTTTTATCATGCTTTGGTTCAATTTGTAGTAAAATGTAATCGTTTGTAAAAAAATTGTCAATATTTCAGTAATTTCATTGTTATAAATTTTCATATTTGTATTCTTTGTTTTAATTCAATTCAATCGAATCGAATTGAAATCGTATGCAAAAAAGGATCGTTTGTGAAAGGGATACACAATAACAGCAACAACAAAAAAAATAGAGGACAAAACGTGTTGCGTGTTCGTGCTTTTCTGTTTGTCGTCAATGGGAAAAGGTGGAAAAACAGTTTGGCTCGTTTTCAATCAATTCGTTATTTATCGACGATCGTCGTTGCATTATTCATGCGATATTGCCTGTACGTGGCAAAAAGGGCTTCGAGCTCGTTTTCCATCTGATCGCATGGTGGAAAAAAAACAGAAAAAAAAATATGCGACCGGTTCGACACGAAATCGCCGTCCGATCGGTTCATTATTCATGACCGGTGATAAATCAATTTTTCCGCGTTTTCATAACGAATTCCACGATTTTCACGCTAATTCCCTATACCGATTTCAATGCTCGCCTATATTACACACACACACTCTACTTTTTTTTTTGTTAACCTCAATCTCATTACGCTTTTATATGCAATACGTTTCTGAATTGAGATCATTCTGTAATGCTTTCGAATATTTACGATCATTTGTTATAACTTTATTCACTTTTGTTTTAGACATCCGTCAAAATAACAATAAAACAAACGAATCGAAATCACTTTAATAACTAAATCTATTATTTACATGTGTATTCAAATTTTTGTAATTGCAAAATGTAAATTTGTATGTATATATTTTTTGTTTTGTTTGAATGTTCATTTCTTTTGGTATTCCGTTCCAAATCCAATTTAAAATTCTTTAATCACAATCTAATCCAGTTAAGAAACGTGAATTGGTAGTTTTTGGCTGCAATTCTTCAACAACCAATGAATATTTTACTAAATTCATTCATTTACTAGAAAATTTAATGTAAAAATCTCTAATTTCGTCAATCTAGTTGAAAAATATAAGAAACGTGTATTTATTCATTGTAAAAACTATTGTTTTTTTTCAATTAATTTTATAGTTTTTGACTATAAGACTTCAGTAGCATTCAATGAATATTTTAGACAATTAATGCACACTGAATCCATACATTTACTACAAAATATTGGTGAAAACTAATGGTTTTTTGTTTGGTTTAGTTGCAGCAATTTACTATAAAATCCCATTTAAAATTCTTTAATCTCAATCCAATCCAGTTAAGAAACGTGTATTCGTGGTAAAAAGTATTGTTTTTTTTTCAGATAGTTTAAAACTTTTTGGCTACAATCCTTCAACAACCAATGAATATTTTACTAAATTCATTCATTTACTAGAAAATTTAATGTAAAAATCTCTAATTTCCTCAATCTAGTTGAAAAATATAATTTAATAATACACGTTATTTATTCATTGTAAAAACTATTGTTTTTTTCGAAATCACTTTAATAACTAAATCTATTATTTACATGTGTATTCAAATTTTTGTAATTGCAAAATGTAAATTTGTATGTATATGTTTTTTGTTTGAATGTTCCAAATCCAATTTAAAATTCTTTAATCACAATCTAGTTAAGAAACGTGTATTAGTAGTTTTTGGCAACAATTCTTCAACAACCAATGAATATTTTACTAAATTCATTCATTTACTACAAAAATTAATGTAAAAATCTCTAATTTCCTCAATCTAGTTGAAAAATATAAGAAACGTGTATTTATTCATTGTAAAAACTATTTTTTTTTTTTCAATTAATTTTATAGTTTTTGACTATAAGACTTCAGTAGCATTCAATGAATATTTTACACAATTAATGCACACTGAATCCATACATTTACTACAAAATATTGGTGAAAACTAATGGTTTTTTGTTAGGTTTAGTTGCAGCAATTTACTATAAAATCCCATTTAAAATTCTTTAATCTCAATCCAATCCAGTTAAGAAACGTGTATTCGTGGTAAAAAGTATTGTTTTTTTTCAGATAGTTTAAAAGTTTTTGGCTACAATCCTTCAACAACCAATGAATATTTTACTAAATCCATTCATTTACTAGAAAATTTAATGTAAAAATCTCTAATTTTCTCAATCTAGTTGAAAAATATAAGAAACGTGTATTTATTCATTGTAAAAACTATTGTTTTTTTTTGAAATCACTTTAATAACTAAATCTATTATTTACATGTGTATTCAAATTTTTGTAATTGCAAAATGTAAATTTGTATGTATATATATTTTTTGTTTTTGTTTGAATGTTTATTTCTTTTGGTATTCCGTTAATTAAGAAAACGGAACCGTCGGAAATGAGAATGTGTAAGTAATTATGTTTTTGGTTAGTGGAGTTTAGGTCGAGTTTGAGGCCGGAGTTCCCGTGGCGACCATTAATCTAATTTGCTATTGTAAACATGTTAAATACCAGTGAAGGGTCAAGAGTTCCACGGCTCTCGTTCTCTCTATGTGTGTGTGTATGCTGCACGGAGGAATGTCGGGTCTTTCGACCCGACCTTCTCCTCGGTTTACGGCCGGCCGCCGCCGCCGCCACCGTTCTTGGTCTGCGCCTCCGGGTCCCTTCGTCCTCTCCTCACCCTCCGCCACCATGGATTTACTGGCCGGACTTTAAGACACGGTCCCCGAAACAGCATGTTTATATCCACTAATTATCGTCGACCCGGTGTTAAATGATCCGTTTACACCGACCGGTCATCCTTCCACTTGTTTAACTTTCGGATCCTAGTAGTTACAGGTTTTCTGTTCACCGATACATCACAATTGAATTACTGTTTTACTATCTTCAAAAGTGGATCAATTCAATCTTTAAAAATCTTGTTTTTCATTTTCACAAAATATGTGAAACTATCATATTTTTCAGAGTTAAAATGAAAAACAAGATTTTTATATAAGAAGGAAATTGGAAAGTAGGCCATGAACTAACATATAAACGTCAAAAATGACAGGAATATATTTGTTGTTTTACTTTATTAATTTATAATAAATAAAAAGTAAGCTATGATTTAACATAAATCCAAATTAATTGCAATTAAAAGAAACTGTCAAAATTGGGGTAATTTTTATATAATACGATAAAGTACATAAAAGTAAGCCATGATTTAACAATTATAAAAGTCAAAATTGACAAGGAATTTTATTGTTGTTTTACTTTATTAATGTAATTGTTTGTCTTTAATTATTAATGAACTACATATAAATTTGTAGAATAATTGCTTTTTCTTTAATTTCAAAGTAAATTTTGATTTAACAAATATATATTAAGATTTATTTGATTGTAAGGTTAATAAAAGTAAGCCATGATTTAACAAAATGCAATAAACAAATAACAAAAGTTGTCACTATTGACATAAGAATTTTGGTGTTTCTAAATTGATGAAAGTTTTTTCAATTTGAGGCAAAAACGTGTAAATTTTACGAAAAGAAGTGGTGTATATGATATAACATTGATAGAAGTAAGTGTTTCTATATGAAATGGTAAGATTTTTTTCTGTAAATTACTAAATAATGTTGTTTTGTTGTATAATAGATGATCTAACATATAAACGTCAAAAATGACAGGAATATGTTTGTTGTTTTAGTTTATTAATTTTTTAAATTAATTAAATAAAAAGTAAGCTATGTTTTAACAGCAATCCAAATTTAATTTATAAAGATTGCAATTAAAAGAATCTATCAAAATTGGGGCAATTTTTATATAAAGTACATAAAAGTAAGCCATGATTTAACAATTAGAAACGTCATAATTGACAAGAAAATTTCTTGTTGTTTTACTTTATTAATGTAATTGTTTGTATTTAATTATTAATTTATTTTAACTATATATAAATTTGTAGAATAATTGCTTTTTCTTTAATATCAAATAATTTTAAAGTAAATTTTGATTTAACAAATATAAATTAAGATTTATTTGATTGTAAGTTTAATAAAAGTAAGCCATGATTTAACAAAATGCAATAAACAAATAACAAAAGTTGTCACTATTGACATAAGAATTTTAGTGTTTCTAAATTGATGAAAAGTTCTTTCAATTTGAGGCAAAAACGTGTAAATTTTACGAAAAGAAGTGGTGTAATTGATATAACATTGATAGAAGTCAGTGTTTCTATATGAAATGGTAAGATTTTTTCTGTAAATTACAAATATTTAATTAATATGATTTTTCAATGCTCAAGATGATTTTTTTGATATAATTGAACAAATTTATGTTTAAAATAATTTGATTTTTTTCTTCAATTTTTCAGTTAAATTACGCTATTTTTTATATGTGGATGGAAATGTTAGAATTATTGGATAATTGCTGAAGTAAAATGGATGTGTATTGGAGACTGCAGTAATTGGATTTTGGCTGAAGCTAGGTGAGCGTAAAATGATGATGATGTATTATAAATATTCGGGTTTTGATCAGTTGATGGATTGTAATGAGGAATCGTCCGTTGTGGGAATATCGTGTATGGGTGTGCTGTGTGTATAGGAAATGGGATTTTGTGTTTTGCGTAGCGCAAACCACCAGGCCAATAACTCCGGTTATCAGTGCGTAACAAGTTATTTTACACGTCTATGGGTACGAGTCCTTTAGTCCTTTCGGTCCTCGGAGGCGGCAGCGTCGTAGTCGGTGTCGTCGCCTGCGTCGTTCCCCAGCGGGTCGTTATACATATATAAAATACGTTATCGGTGGTCTCTCCTCCCTTCACATATGCATACCTCTACTGATTACCTTTCGTTTCTTCTTGCTGCTGCTGCTGCTACTGCTTCAACTCATAGTCTGGGGGGATCGGACTGAGGCCGCAGCCAAAGAACCGCGAAATTACCTCCGAAGTCGCATTACACGGCCTGGCCACACACACACAAAGTATCACCAAGATCAGATACTTCTCCCACGGGGATCGCCTTCAGCAGTATCCAATGAATATTTTACTCAATTAATAGACACTAAATCCATGAATTTTCTATGAAATCCAATTTAAAATTCTTTAATCTCAATCTAATCCAGTTAAGAAACGTGTATTGGTAGTTTTTGGCTACAATCCTTCAACAACCAATGAATATTTTACTAAATTAATTCATTTACTACAAAATTTAATGTCCTCTAATTTCCTCAATCTAGTTGAAAAATATAAGAAACGTGTTTTTATTCATTGTAAAAGCTATTGTTTTTTTTCAATTAATTTTATAGTTTTTGACTATAATACTTCAGTAGCATTCAATGAATATTTTCTACAATTAATGCACACTGAATCCATACATTTACTACAAAATCTTGGTGAAAATTAATGGTTTTTCATTCGGTTTAGTAACAGCAACCAATGAATATTTTACTCAATTAATAAATCCATAAATTTACTATAAAATCCAATTTAAAATTCTTTAATCTCAATCCAATCCAGTTAAGAAACGTGTATTCGTGGTAAAAACTATTGTTTTTTTTCGGATAGTTTAGAAGTTTTCTGTTACAATCCTTCAACAACTAATGAATATTTTACTAAATTAATTCATTTACTACAAAATTTAATGTAAAAATCTCTAATTTCCTCAATATAGTTGAAAAATATAAGAAACGTGTATTTCTTCATAGTAAAAACTATTGTTTTTTTCGATTAATTTTATAGTTTTTGACTATAAGACTTTAGTAGCATTCAATGAATATTTTACACAATTAAATTAATGCACACTGATTCCAAACATTTACTACAAAATCTTGGTGAAAACTAATGGTTTTTTGTTTGGTTTAGTAGCAGCAACCAATAAATATTTTACTCAATTAATAGACAATAAATCCATAAATTTGCTATAAAATCCCATTTAAAATTCTTTAATCCCAATCCAATCCAGTTAAGAAACGTGTATTCCTGGTAAAAAACTATTGTTTTTTTCGGATAGTTTAGAAGTTTTCGAATTAATTAAATTAATACATACTGAAATTCATTTACTACAAAATTTAATGTGAAAATCTCCAATTTCCTCAATCCAGTTGAAAATATAAGAAACGTGTATTTATTCATATTAAAACCTATTGTTTTTTTTTTCGATTAATTTTGTAGTTTTTGACTATAAGACTTCAGTAGCATTCAATGAATATTTTACACAATTAATGCACACTGAATCCATACATTTACTACAAAATCTTGGTGAAAACTAACGGTTTTTTGTTTGGTTTTGTAGTAGCAACCAATGAATATTTTACTTAATTAATAGACACTAAATCCATAAATTTACTATAAAATCCAATTTAAAATTCTTTAATCTCAATCCAATCAAGTTAAGAAACGTGTATTCGTGGTAAAAACTATTGTTTTTTTCGGATAGTTTAGAAGTTTTTGAATTAATTAAATTAATACATACTGAAATTCATTTACTACAAAATTTAATGTAAAAATCTCTAATTTACTCTATCTAATTGAAAAATATAAGAAACGTGTATTTATTCATTGTAAAAACTATTATTTTTTTCAATTAATTTTATAGTTTTTGACTATAAGACTTCAGTAGCATTCAATGAATATTTTACATAATTAATGCATAATAAATCCATACATTTACTACAAAATCTTGGTGAAAACTAACGGTTTTTTGTTTGGTTTTGTAGTAGCAACCAATGAATATTTTACTTAATTAATAGACACTAAATCCATAAATTAACTATAAAATCCAATTTAAAATTCTTTAATCCCAATCCAATCCAGTTAAGAAACGTGTATTCCTGGTAAAAAACTATTGTTTTTTTCGGATAGTTTAGAAGTTTTTGAATTAATTAAATTAATACATACTGAAATTCATTTATTACAAAATTTAATGTAAAAATCTCTAATTTCCTCAATCTAATTGAAAAATATAAGAAACGTGTATTTATTCATTGTAAAAACTATTGTTTTTTTCGATTAATTTTGTAGATTTTGACTATAAGACTTTAGTAGCATCCAATGAATATTTTACACAATTAATGCACACTGAATCCATACATTTACTACAAAATCTTGGTGAAAACTAATGGTTTTGCGTTTGGTTTAGTAGCAGCAACTAATGAATATTTTACTCAATTAATAGACACTAAATCCATAAATTTACTATAAAATCCAATTTAAAATTCTTTAATCTCAATCCAATTCAGTTAAGAAACGTGTATTCGTGGTAAAAACTATTGTTTTTTTTTGATAGTTTAGAAGTTTTTCAATGAATTAAATTAATACATACTGCAATTCATTTATTACAAAATTTAATGTAAAAATCACTAATTTCCTCAATCTAGTTGAAAAATATAAGAAACGTGTTTTTATTCATTGTAAAAACTATTGTTTTTTTCAATTAATTTTATAGTTTTTGACTATTAGACTTTAGTAGCATTCAATGAATATTTTACACAATTAATGCACACTGAATCCATACATTTACTACAAAATCTTGGTGAAAACTAATGGTTTTTAAAATTAATACAAATCGAATTTACTAAGTGCTTAATTTCCTTGATACTAAATTGTCTAAACTGTCCTATTTCAAAATTTATTCATATCAAAAACTATTCGTGTTTGTTTTTGTATTTGTTTTTGTTGTTATTAGTTATAGTTTTATTTTTGTTTTGTTTTGCTTCTGCCGTTTCCGAGGCGCGAAACCATCTTCATTAAAAACGGAAAACGCGTTGGCCGGCATTTCCGGAACTGCGAGCCAGGGACTCGTTGACGGACGCATTCATGTTAGTTTGCATTAATACAAATTACTCTCATAATCTCACTGTTAAACTAGCGCATGCATGTGTCTACCACCCCCCAATTTCATCCCCCAATTTCATCCCCCGCAGCCACAGCCACCCCCGCAACGAGAATATTTACAAATCGCCGACTGCGAAATTATTTATGATGCCCGGTTAACGTTACGGAAAGACAGCGCTAATTACGACCACCCCGAATTGCGTCCATTAATTCCGAATAGTAATTTGGAGAAAAGATCGCGAAGGGAATGTTTTTTTTTATATATATATATTGTGTGTAACCCGGATAATGTGATTAATCCATCTTTGGTGGTCTGCTTTACTTCCCTCTTCTCTTTTTTTTAATGCGTTTCATCTTAATTATGTAAGCTCGTAAAAAGTATAATCACTCGGTAATATTAGTCCGATTCCTTTTATTGGCAATAAAAAATTAAATTATTATCTTTGCATTGCTTCCAGTTGTTTAACCCAAAGAACATCTTGTTCGCAGATTTATTAAGATATGAATACGTTTTTAGTAAAATCAAATTTTAGAAATAATTTTAGTTATTGTTATAATTTTTACAGAAACCCAAATTCCAATTACAAACAATTATTAATGTTACGTGTTACAAAGTTTATGTTATGAATGAAATGAATTTATTCATAAAAATGAGAACTTGATTGTATTTGTTTATTAATTTAGATATTTGAATGTATAAATTCTTAAAAAAATTGATGAAAAATTAGATTTATGAAATCTGTAAAGAAAATGTAATATCCGGTAACTTTGCACCGCAAAAATCATCACCAATTTATGATATCGGGGGGTAGTTTTTCCACGTTTTCTCTCTCTCTCCTGGAAAGGTAATTAAGGGAACGGGAATGGAAATAATGAGTAAAAAAAAAGCTTAATTTAGATATCTATATGGATGGGGGATGGTTACCGTGCAATGTGTAGGAGAAAAAAAAAGTAGAGGAGAAACCCGAAAAGCGTGTCGGCTTAATTAAAATAATAATTCGCGAACGATTCCGGCCCTCGATAAAGATGCGCCCGTCGCGGCTGCGGAAACATAATTTTTAATTTAGAGCGCTCGCTGATAAAAACTAATTAAAAAAATCCAACTGATGATGGGGAATTCCTGCGACACGGAATTAACACGACCGTAACTCTGTTTGTTGATCTGTTCATATTCTTTTCTTTTGATCCTTGACGGTTTCCAGGTTTTTATCTTTCGTCTTTGCAAAATTATTGTTCAAAATGTTGGAAGAAAGNNNTTTCAAGCTATAAAATTTTCATTTTTATTTGTCTAAACTGAATGAAAAGTAAACAATTTTGGGTTGTTGCTGATTTCCAATATGTTTTGTCAGTTTTCGTCCTTTTCAAATTTTTATTAATATTTGTCAAAAATGTATGAAAATTAAATATTTTCGGATTGTTACTGATTTCCAATATACTTTCTTAGTTTTCGTCTTTTGACATTTTCATTTTTTACTTTTGCAATATGTTTTCTCAGTTTTCGTCCTTTTTATATTTTTATTGATATTTGTCCAAAATGAATAAAAAGTAAATATTTTCGGATTGTTGCTGATTTCCAATATATTTTCTTAGTTTTCGTCCTTTTTACATTTTCATTTTTTTTTCATCCAAAATGAATAAAAAGTACATATTGTTGGATTGTTCTTGATTTCTACTATGTTTTCTCAGTTTTTTGTCCTTTTTAAATTTTCATTAATATTTGTCCAAAATGTATGAAAAGTAAATATTTTCGGATTGTTGCTGATTTCCAATATATTTTCTTAGTTTTTGTCCTTTGTACATTTTCATTTTTAATTTTGCTTTATTAGTTTTCGTCCTTTTTATATTTTCATTTTCATTTATCCAAAATGAATAAAAAGTACATATTTTTGGATTGTTCTTGATTTCCACTAAGTTTTCTCAGTTTTCGTACTTTGTACATTTTCATTTTTTATTTTGCTTTCTCAGGTTTCGTCCTTTTTATATTTTCATTTTTATTTATCCAAAATGTATGAAAAGTAAACAATTTTGGATTGTTGCTGATTTACAATATGATTTCTCAGTTTTTGTCCTTTATAAATTTTTATTAATATTTCTCCACAATGTACGAAAAGTGAATATTTTTATATTGTTGTTGATTTCCAATATGTTTTCTCAGTTTTCGTCCTTTGTACATTTTCATTTTTAATTTTGCTTTCTCAGTTTTCGTCCTTTTTATATTTTCATTTCTATTTATCCAAAATGTATGAAAAGTAAACAATTTTGGATTGTTGCTGATTTCCAATATGATTTCTCAGTTTTCGTCCTTTTTAAAGTTTCATTAATATTTGTCCAAAATGTATGAAAAGTAAATATTTTTGGATTGTTGTTGATTTCCAATATGTTTTCTCAGTATTCGTCCTTTGTACATTTTCATTTTTACTTTTACAATTTGTATTCTCAGTTTTCACCATTTGTACATTTTCATTTTTATTTATCCAAAATGTATGAAAAGTAAACAATTTTGGATTGTTGCTGATTTCCAACATGTTTTCTCAGTTTTCGTCTTGTTTAAATTTTCATTAATATTTGTCCAAAATGTATGAAAAGTGAATATTTTTGGATTGTTGTTGATTTCCAATATGTTTTCTCAGTTTTCGTTCTTTGTACATTTTCATTTTTACTTTTACAATTTGTATTCTCAGTTTTCACCCTTTGTATATTTTCATTTTTATTTATCCAAAATGTATGAAAAGTAAACAATTTTGGATTGTTGCTGATTTCCAACATGTTTTCTCAGTTTTCGTCTTGTTTAAATTTTCATTAATATTTGTCCAAAATGTATGAAAAGTGAATATTTTTGGATTGTTGTTGATTTTCAATATGTTTTCTCAGTTTTTGTTCTTTTTAAATTTTCATTGATATTTGTCCAAAATGTACGAAAAGTCAATATTTTTGGATTATTGTTGATTTCCAATATGTTTTCTCAGTTTTCGTTCTTTTTTAACTTATCATTTATATATTATTACTTTTCTCAGGCATTATCCTTTTTGTAAAATTTTAATTTATTTGTTATTATTTGTACAAATATTATTTTGAATTATTCATTTTCCAACATATTCCCTCAGTCTTCGTCCTTTTGTTTATTATTATTAAACATTTCATTTATTTATATTGTACCAGCTAAAAATTGTCGAAATAAAAGAAAAAAACAGGGGGTGAGCAAATAAATAAATGAATGAAACAAGCCGAGAGTGAGTAAATAAATTGGGAAAAAACCGCGCAACGTATCGCATTTATTTTAATGCGGTCCCTGAGCTAATCATGTGAATACGTTAGAGAGAGAGAGAGAGTTTTGATCACGCAATCCGTGGGGCAGAGGAACAACAAAACCGTCGCCACCCCCCGTAACCGAAAAAAAAAACAGCAAAATAATCGAGAGGGGGTGGAGTGTGGGGGCAAATGAATATTAATTCGATATGTCCCAGCAGGAAAATTCGGCGGAATCATCGGATCGCGTCCAATTTCGAGTTGGCGTTGGAGGTGCGTCTGCATCTGCGGTGGCGGTTTTTATTTTTTTATTATTTATTATTCTACCGCATAAAAACCGGTATTAAAATTAACACGGAATTCTCTTCTCCCCTGAACGTAATTGCAATAATTCTCAATTAAGCGTCGGGGCGGCCGGCGTCGCCGTCGTTCTCTCCTCCTGTCCTGTCCTGTCGTCGTCGTACCCTTTGAATGCGAAATAATAAAAAATAATAACAATAATAATGTGATGTAACAAGGGGGCGGCAATAAATCCTTTTTGCGCGCGCTCGAATGGGAGAAGAAGTCGCCACCTCCGCGGAGGCGGAGGGTTTTTAGGGTGGTGGTGGTGGTTTTGGTGTTGGGTGGTTTTCTGGCTCTTCGCTCCCATATCTGGAATTATATCTATGACGAAAGTTACACTTTTATCTAATTTAAAAGTTAGTTTTTCGTATAAATAAATGTGACGCGTTCGTGTGGCGTAATTAAAATATATTGCGAGTCCTCCTTAATGACTTTCATCCCTGCAGACTTTTAAAATTAGAGACCATTACATCCGCGACCCCCAAACACACTCTCGCCCCATCCGCCACGTAGAATTGTGAGAGATGGAAAATTGTGAGGAGATTGTGAAGAAGGACCTCAATTCTCCTCTCTCTCTATTTCTCTTTCACTCTTTTTTTTGTCCATCCTCCTCTTGTCCTCGTCCTTAATTAATAATTCTTCCGAGTCGCCAAGAATTCAATTTGGACTTAGTTTATCTCGAACACTTTTCAATTACTCGTGTCTGCACATACAAAAAAAAAATTATATATCTTCCACTTTTCACTTCGGTAACTCAACCATTTTACTAATCTAAGATAATCCAATTAATTCAGAAAACTTGCATTAAACACAATTGTGTCTTAATATACATTATATTATTTTTTTAACGTAATTATAATTAATTAAAAATGACAATATTTTATAAATTTTATCAATTTAATGAATCAAATGCAATTAAAAAACTTGTTTTGACAAATTATTTTATATAAAATATCCATTCATTTTTGCTGAAAAAAAATTCAAAATGTGGAAGAGAATATTAGAAATTAATGAAAATGTAAATATTTAAGCAATTCTGAACAATTGATTAATAAAAAATTTTGAAAAGTAAAAGATAATTGAATATTCAAATTTTCGAAAAGTCTGAACTAAAATTTATTCTATTTTAAGCTATATTTCATAACGATGTGAGTGGATTTTAGAATATTAATGAAAATAATTATAATATTTTAGAAAATTTGAACTAAAATTTGATTTTCTTGTATAATTATACAATTTGAAAATTTTAGTTCAAATTTTCTAAAATATTTTAATTATTTGCATAAATATTCTAAAATCCACTCACATAACGATTTGTTTGATTTTAACAACACTTTAGAAAATCTGAACTATTTTTTTATTAAAAAGTTAACATTTAGACTAAAAATATATTGAATAGATAAATTATTTAGAAGGTATAAAAACTGTTAATGTTTGATCATAATTGTTAATTGTCTTTAAAAGTCATGGAAATTAACTGGAAATCAGAGAAATATTAATTACTTATAGATTGATAATCTTATGTAAAAAGACAATGTGTTCGTTTCTCTACAATTTGATCATTGTAACAAAGATGTGCAAAAATTTAATCATAATTGAAGTAATTACATGTTGTTAATTGAAATCAAAGAAAAATTGTGTTCGTTTCTATACAATTGTGTTTATTAGTGCAAAGAAATGTGATCATAATTGAAGTAATTTCTTTACTTTTTTATAATTATAATGTTGATTCTATATTAATTATTGCACATGTTTGTATTTTGTATAGAAATTTGAATTTATCATTAATTCAAGTAATTTCTTTACTATTCGTATAAATGAAAATCATGGAAAAACTAATAATTCAATGCTAATTGGAATAAAGATATGCAAACATTTAATCATAATTGAAGCAATTACATTTCTTTAATTGAAATCAAATTATAGATTAATAATCTTAAATAAAGAAAAACTGTTTTCGTTTCTTTATAATTTAGTCATTTGACCTAAGATATAGAGAAATTCAAGTAATTTCTTTCCTTTTTTTTGAAATTAAAGAAATATGATAATCTTATGTAAAAAGAAAAAAATGTGTTTGTTTCTCTACAATTTGATCATTGCATTGCATCATTACATTTCTTTAATTGAAATCGAAGAAGAACTGTATTTGTTTCTATATAATATTGTTCATTAGTGCAAAGAAATGTGATCATAATTGAAGTAATTTCTTTACTTTTGTGATCATAATTGAAGTAATTTCTTTACTTTTTTTTATAATTATAACGTTGATTCTATATTAATTATTGCACATGTTTGTAATTTGAATAGAAATTTAACTTGTTCTATGTTGCAAAAGATTGTAGAGTTGCAATTTAGTTTTATTTTTTCGTCTGAAAGAACCACTCTTTTTTTATTGGTATTATTAAAACTGTATGAAGGATGTGTTGTTGAGCCCCGTCGTTGTCAAGATATTGTAAAGATATAATAAATTTTATGGGCGGAGGGGTGCTATTTCCTTATTTTCGACGACTCCTGCAATAACGCGCGTGTATAGTTTTGAATGCGAGAAGGAGCGAAAAAGGACGTTACACAATTCAAGAATAGCCGAGATTTGCATCTGAAACCTTCCCACCCTTCGTGCATTTAGAGCATTCACACACAGCACGACATCAGAGTCAATATTTTTATCATTTCCGCATCCCGATCTCACATATAAATAAATCTGATGATTTTATTGCCCTTCGAACTGGAGCGGCAGCGGCGGCGCCGTTCCGCCAATCCATCAAAGATTAAACTGTTTTATTGTTGCACGCATCTCATCCCATCTCCTCATATTTATACTGTGCTCTTTTTTTTATATATATTCTTCGCGTTTCCTGCTTTCGAAAATCGGAAGAAGTTTATAATATTTTTTTTCTTCTGGAGAGGAAAAAAAAAATGTGAGAGAAGAAGGTCGGAGGCTGCGTTGACGTTGAGGGCGGTGATATTAAAGTTTAGAAGGAAGTTGGCGTATTAAGGCAACCCTTCATTGGTACCATGAATATTCATGGGGTAAATGTCGTTTTCTGGGGTGGCGCGGGATGGGCTCATATTTGAAGTATCCATAATCTCTAATCATATTCCGCGAGATTTCAGACAGTTTTCATCTTGCCTCTTCTTATATATATATATATAGAAGTATACATATATATCACTTTAAAAGCTTATTTTCGCGAATTAATTTATTAATGTGCTGGAGCGAGAAAAGGGCGACTTTAATATAAGGGTGGCTTCTCTTCTATGCGTTACACATTAAAGAAAATGTTTGAGGGATGGTGCAGGCGCCTTCGAAAAGTGCGATGCTGCGGCGGAGGCGGTGGAGGTTGAGTTCAACCCTTTTCTACGCGACGTCGTGTTTATATTACTTTCGAAAACCGCGGATTTTGGATTAGGTTTTATGTGCGTGTGTACATTATACACTCCTTAAGTGCTTGAAAACCTTAGCTTTCAGCCCAATTAAAACACATTTAACTCGTTTTAATAATGTTGCGCCCCCTCCCCGACGTTTCAGCATCAACCAACCCCCATTTTTGCAGGTGACTCGAAAAACTTTTACTTTTACCTTCTTAACCTCTTCCCGCCCTCCACTCTCAGAGGGATGAATATTTGCAAGCGCTGAAACACTTAATTTCAATCCGACCACTTCTGGATCAGGCTTATCTTACCGTTACTTCTTTACTTTCCACAAGGATTAACTCAATAGATTTCCATTACAAAAAGCTTGTTTTTACAAACGAATTCATGTTAATTTACTGTCAATTTTTTACAAAATACTTTTAATATCCATATTGTTCTTATTGAAAAACATATAAATACGAAATGTTTACTTATGATTTACAATTTTCTCCTATTTTGTCTTGTTTTTTCATAAAATAATACATATTTTTGTGGACATAAACTTTCAAATTTAAAGAAAACCAACATTAAAAGAATTACATTTTTTTTTTGGAGAGAAAGTGTTAAATATTTCAGGCGTATTATTTTCAGCGGTGAATCAATTATTCAGGGGGCCTTAAGTAGACGCAATTTCCGGGCCGCATTAAATGAAGCAATTTCATTGAGTCCCGGGGGTTTGGGATGGACGTGGGGGATGGTTTTGGCGCCTCTTGAAAAAGAAAGGAAAGGAAAGGAAGGACGAATCGGCGTTACGTTTTCGTCTCATCAAATTGCCTGAATTGATTCGCGCTATCAACGCGACGACAGGCCGCAATCTATTACATTGTTTTCATCCCATTGTGCGCTCGCATCCATCCACCCCAATTTTCTTCGCATCGCATCGCAACAGAAACAAAACAACGCCAGTATAAGGGATTCTTCTCGCCGTTCGCAAATCGTTAAACAACTTGTCATCAATTGAAGACGACCAGAATCGTAATAGTTTTTTTTTTCTTCTTCTTCTGTTTGTTACTTCTTTATTTCTTTCTGCGTTATTTTTGTAGTTGCTGTTTCGTTCAGGGGTGGATATATTTTTTTTTTGCTGCCTTTAATCTGAGATGTCACGAGTAATAACAAAAAAGTATATTTTAATGTCACAATAGAACAGAACCCCCCGGATAAATGCTAACGGGAGTAGATACGACATTTACGACCACAAATCATATGTCAGCTTTGTCCTGACAGCGCGAATATCAAATGTCCCCAGCGTTGAAGAATTTGAAGGCATTTAAATATAGATATTTATTACTCCACATATATACGTGTGTATATATTTCCTTCTCTCTTTCTCTTTCCATATATGTGTGTATGTATCTCTTTCATTCCGTATATATATATTTTTTTTTGTATTCCTATGGCCAGGATATGCGAGATGTGGGGTTGTAGCGAGTCGAAGCACTCCGCCCTTCGTTCGGTATTAATACTTCGACCCTGTTTTCGTACGTGTGTGTTTTTCTATACGTATACGGTTTTCTATGCGTGTGTTGCGCAAAATTCAATATTTTACAGGGAGAAAGAGAAGGAGGAGGGTAGATCTGCTTGCACACACATACGTATCCCGAATATCCGACGTAGTATATGTATATTTCTGGATGATAGATGACTACTTTCAGTCGCTGTGTATATTCTTTATATTTATTTTATTCAACCACATCTGACGAAATCTACATCATTTATCCTCGGATATTAAAAGTATTATTTATATTGATTACTATAACTCACTTAAACGGCGCTCTCGTCTCTGTCTGTGGTTGAGAAGGAGGAGTAAAACCGTCATCTAAATCAAAGTAATAAGAGAAAAGCACTGAAGAAATACAAAAAAAAAAGTAACCGCTTACATTAAATAACTACTTATATAACGTTGAAAGAACGTTATATAAGTAGACTATTTTACACAATTATCAAATTGAAGCTAAATATTTAGGATTTCCAACGTGTCATCTATTATACTTGTAGTTATTACAGGTTTCTTATAATTTACAATTAAATTTGAAAAAATTACAAAGAAAAGCGAGTGTTTTCACAAATTACTAATTTTCTCAATTACACAATTATATTCAGGCTTTCCAATTTGTCATCCAACATATTTGTAACTATCACAAATTTCCTGTAATTTATATTCAAAGATGAACAAACGTTTTTATAACTGAAAATTGAATGTTTTCACTCATTCAATGAGCATTCAAAATTAAATTAAATATTTGCTTATAGCTATTATAGATTTGCTGTAATTTAAGAATCTAGTAGAATTTTGTTGATCAAAGAGACAAATATAAAAAGTATGTGAAAAAAAAGTTGCTGTATAAAGGGAAAATATGTAAAGGTAATAATTCTTGTAGTCTGGATGTGGTGTGAGTTTGGTTCATCCCCGAGAGGGACTCTTTTTTGCTAAGACCGTCTTAATTAGTCGACGTTTTAAATACACATAGAGTGCGTTGTGTGTGAGAGTGTATGGTTGTGTAGCGTATGCATAAAAGGGAATGTTAATATTATTCTATGCGCTCGACGCGCAATATATGTTATTAGATTTTGAAGGTTTAAAAGGGCTTTTTAATATATGCGTAGGAGAGAGTCGTAATTTGGAGCGTCCAAAAAGGATACGCGTTCCTGTTTCGTTCCTTGCCTAGGGAAAGAAGGAGTGAGTGCAAGATATATATAGATATATACATATATAGAGAGACGGAAAGGATGGAAGTTGATTGTGGCAGTCGTCAGTCGTCGTAGTCATCAGCATCCAGCACTAGTCGTATATAATTAAATAGTCCTTTTTCCTCGCAATTGTTCGTCTCGCAACTGTTCTCTCCTCTACTCTTTCCTAAAGAGAGTTGATAATGATTCCTCCGTTCCTCCATTAGCGTGTGCGAACGCATCCTCAGTAGGCCCAAGTTTAGCCATTCCGTTTTTGAATAGCTAACCCGACATTAGTAAGTAATCTTAAGAAGTGTGCGCCTCTTCGTGTTTTCGGTGCTTGGGGGAAGAGAGAGAAACTTGTGTGTGTGTTAGTGGAACGCATTAGCGTCGAACCGCCACCTCCTTTCGGAATGTCGCGCGTTACTTTAATTAAGAATAAGGACTTTGACAATTGTCAGGGAAAAGCACAAGGACGTACACATGCACGGAACATGCAGGGAACAGGAGGAGAACCATGGCCCTCTTAAAATGCTTAATGAGGATAATGCGCCGCTCTCCATCCTTTCGCACCCTTTGTCGCTCTCATGAATATCATAATCTTTTTTTTCTCAGTTGGAACTGCCTCGAAATGAGCAAAAAGCAGATTACTTACAATTAGGATGCAGGTAGAAGCACTTCCTTCCTTCCATTATTATCACTGCACTGTATATCTTCGTTTATTAAGGAAGTAGGGCTAGATTTGATTCATCATCTACCCAAACTATTCTCAGTTAATTTCTTCATTTTTCACAAAAAAATATATATTATATTTGCTTCAATTCACACACTTTTCAGTATATTTTTTTCAGTATATTTCTTTATTATTGACAAAAAATAGGATATATATGCTTCAATTTAATAGAAAATACTATTTTTCAATATTTTTCTTTCAAAAAATAGTTTCAAATACAAATTCAAATAAAATTTCAGCAATTTTCTCCCCTTTTCATGGATTTTTTTCAGTAAATTCATAAAACTGTTATGTTTGCTTCAATCCACACAATTGTATTTTTTTTTCAGTATATTTCTTTATTATTTGACAAAATATAGGATATATATTCTTCAATTTAATAGAAAATACAATTTTCCAATGTTTTTCTTTAAAAAAATAGTTTCAAATACAAATTCACATAAAATTTCAGCAATTTTCTCCCATTTTCATGGATTGTTTTGAGTAAATTCATTTTTGACAAAAAAAACTATTATGTTTGCTTCAATCCACACAATTATATTTTTTTTTTCAGTATATTTCTTTATTATTTGACAAAAAATAGAATATATTTGCTTCAATTTAATAGAAAATACTATTTTTCAATATTTTTCTTTCAAAAAATAGTTTCAAATACAAATTCAAATAAAATTTCAGCAATTTTCTCCCATTTTCATGGATTGTTTTCAGTAAATTCATTTTTGACAAAAAAAACTGTTATGTTTGCTTCAATCCACACAATTGTATTTTTTTTTAGTATATTTCTTTATTATTTGACAAAAAATAGGATATATTTGCTTCAATTTAATAGAAAACACTATTTTCCATTTTCTTCAACAAATTCACATCAAATTTCAGCAATTTTCTTTCATTTTCATAAAATTATTAGTAGATTTACTTCAACACAGTCACACTGGATTATTTACAATTAATTTCTTAGTTTATCAGTAAAAAAAACTCTTGTCTTTTGCTTCAACAACTACAGTTCTTTTCTTTCAGTTTACTTTTTTCTTGTTGAGGGTGAGACTGGATTTGCTACAGAACACAATTCACAATACTTCAGAACACAATACTTCAACTTAGCACACTGGATTGTTTTCAGTTAATTTCTTAGTTTTTCAGTAAAAAACCTCTTATATTTTGCTTCAACAACTACAGTTTTTTCTCAGTTTACTTTTTTCTTGTTAAGGGTAAGACTGGATTAGCTACACAACACAATTCGAAGAATGAATGGAAGTTTGTACTTCAACTTAGCACACTGGATTGTTTTCAGTAAATTTCTTAGTTTTTCAGTAAAAAACTCTTATATTTTGCTTCAAAAACTACAGTTTTTTTCTCAGTTTACTTTTTTCTTGTTAAGGATAAGACTGGATTTACTACTGAACACAATTCGAAGAATGAATGGAAGTTTTTACTTCAACTTAGCACACTGGATTGTTTTCAGTTAATTTCTTAGTTTTTCAGTAAAAAAAAACTCTTGTCTTTTGCTTCCAGAAATACAGTTTTTGTTCTTTCAGTTTACTTTTTTCTTGTTAAGGGTAAGACTGGATTTGCTACAGAACACAATTCGAAGAATGAATGGAAGTTTGTACTTCAACTTAGTCACACTGGATTGTTTTCAGTTAATTTCTTAGTTTTTCTGTAAAAAAACTCTTGTCTTTTGCTTCAACAACTACAGTTTTTTTCTCAGTTTACTTGTTTCTTGTTAAGGGTAAAACTGGATTTGCTGCAAAACACAATTCGAAGAATGAATAGAAGTTTGTACTTCAATTTAGCACACTGGATTATTTTCAGTTAATTTCTTAGTTTTTCAGTAAAAAACTCTTGTCTTATGCTTCAACAACTACAGTTTTTTCTTAGTTTACTTTTTTTCTTGTTGAGGGTGAGACTGGATTTGCTTCAGAACACAATTCGAAGGATGAATGGAAGTTTGCGGTCTCTCCGTTTGTGCGAGAGCCGAGGACGGGGGGGACGGTTTAAGATTATTACCATGCACTAATAAGTCGCGTAACCGTAGTTAATAACTTGTTAATAGTAATAGTATGACCCGAAAGCGTGCAAGTGCAAGTACCAAGTACTAATATAATTATCTCTGTATCAATTTCCATCGCCGGCATTCGGATCGAGTGCTCCCCGACTAATTCTACACTCACTCAGCCACATTCTCATATACACACACGTCTATGTGTATGCATATACATGCAAGCAAAAGTCTCATACACACGTACGTTCATGCATACATACATAGACATAGTTCGAGAAATGTTAATAGTTCGCCCAACTATATTCAAAATGCTTTATTAACACACCATTGAGCTAATAGCTTCGCTGAGCGCGATTCCCGCACTCTCACACACACGCATATAACATCCATACATACATAGAGGCTTCGTGAATACGTAGAGATGCACGCGTATATACAAACCTAATTCAATATTCAATTACGACACAATAAATTTATTTGCATTGCATGCATGGAATTCTTCAATCTGATTGCAAAAACAAACAGTTTTCTCTCAGTCTACAAATTCAATGGAAATAATTAAATGTTCATTCAAACTCATTTCATTACTATTAACAAATCATTTATTGAAGCGTATGAATAACAAATTAATTGTATTTTTTTTTATATATATACATTTAGAAAAAAAAAACAAATATTGAATAAAAGGTGAATTTCAATTCAATTATGAAAATTTTATTTTAATTTAAATAATTTACACAAATGTTGATATAAAATTCTTCAATCTGATTGTAATTGAAGTTATTGAATTATTTACATTAATAACAAATTAAGAAAACTGCTGAAACTATTGAATGAAAAAAAAAATATTGGAAAAAATCAACAGATAAATATTATTATTTAATTATAAAATTGTTAGGAAATAATTCTTTTGAAGTCATAACATAAAATTTTGTGTTTTGTTGAATTAGTAAGTTTATGCAAATCTTGTTTATTTGTATTTTATTGAGAATTCGTAAACTAATGTTTTTCAAACAAAATAAATAAATAATTGTGAAATGTGATATTGAATTTTAATAAAAGTTACTTAATGAACTGAAATTAATGGAATCCGTGCATAAATTTGGTTACGAAATGAAAAGGGAAGCAAAATAATAAAACAAAAAACAGTCTACAAATCTATGGCGGAGAGTGTGCGGTCTAGAGAGAGTGAGAGTGAGAGAAAGTGAGAGTGTATATGGAGAGACGGAATAATAATGATCCGAAAATTTAATGCAGAAATATTGCGTTCGCTTAGTGCTCGAGAAGCCATAATGGGGTTATGGATCTTTAAATTAGAAACACGTGCTTAACCCTGTGTTGTGGACGAAGAGAAGGAGGAGGAGGAGGGTTAGGACGAGACCGTTTTTAGGGGAGGAGGCGGTTTTGAATGGATGATAGTCGGACGGGTGATTGTAAAGAGAAAAAGAGATAGATATATAATTTAATGGGGATGAAAATGTGAAAGAGAAGGACGAAAAGAAAAAGGGAAAAAAAGAGAACACTAAGAGTCTCTCCGATAATCTCCGCCCCCTCTTTATTAATAGCGTCCCATTACAGAGCCCATTGAATATCGCCCGGCGATAATTTCGCATATACTTAAAAAAACGGGGCGAAATTGAATATTTTTCTTACGCCCCAGAAAGAACGCGAAAAAAAAAAGAGCGCCGAGTATAAAAGAAGAAGAGAAACCGCCGCCGCCCCCCGAACGAGATATTGTATCGCTTAATATCTCCATCCCGACCCCCCCGTTGTGTATCTTTAAGCTTGTATTATTTAACCGATATAAATTGCCCGGCCCATTTATTGCGGGACGCGCAATTTTTTTTTTCCTGCTTCTTCTTCTTCATCGTCGTCTTCTCCTTTGTGTTACAATTTCATAATAACTGTAAAATGGCTGCCAAATTGAAAATCTACACAATAACATTGTGATTTTTCAGTCCACACCTTTCGTAATATTAAAAATTGGATAAGCAGAAAACAGTTTAATCATCAGTAAGAAGTACATTTTTTGCATTTAAGAATATTAATTAATTAGAATTCTAATGAATCCATAACTCGATAATAATTGTCCTTTAGCAATATTAAAAATTGGATATTTTTTTTTTGTTTTATGTAATTTATTTTGTAATTATTTACAAATTTGGTGGATTAAAAAAGTAAATCTATTAATTTCTATAATTCAATTATAAATGAATTCATTGAAGTTCCAATTCTAATTAAACTATGTTTTTTTATTTGAAATACCTCGATTAGTCCGGTATTATTTTATCATATATTTTATCTGTACTTTTTATAAGATTAAAAATGGACTAAAAAGAATGTTAAATTTGTTACTCATCACATTAGGAAATACAATTTTTGTGTTTAATTGTAATGAAATTTATGTAATTTATTTAGGGAATAAATTTGGTAGATTTTTCCTGTAATAACTTCTGCATCTTTTGCAATATTAAAAATTGACTAGAAAAGAAAAATAAAATTTGTTTCAAGTAAAAAAAATGCAATTTTTATTGGAATTGTAATAAAGTTGAATAAATTTAAGTAATAGCAAATTTGTAGTCGATTTTGCATTGTATTGGTTTCTACTATTACATTTGAAAGAATTCAATAATCCAGTTCCAATTGTAATTCAAATATGCTTCATTATTTGCAATATCTCGATTAGTCCGGTATTATTTTATCATATATTTTATCTGTATCTTTTATAAGATTAAAAATTTACTAAAAAGAAATGTTAAATTTGTTACTCATCACATTAGGGAATACAATTTTTGTGTTTAATTGTAATGAAATTTATTTAATTAATTTAGAGAGAAAAATTTGGTAGATTTTCTACCATTAGATTTTAGAACATCCACTAGTAAAGTTGTAATAGTAATAACACTATGTTTATTGCAAATTTTTCCTGTAATAACGTCTGCATCTTTTGCATTATAAATTTGTTTCAAGTAAAAAGAAAATGCATTTTTATTGAAATTGTAATAAAATAGAATACATCTTTCACCCTAAATTCCACTTTATTAAATCTTATATAATTAAAAATAATATTTCCTCTTCTTTATTTGTCGAAACCATTATTAACTCTAGTCTTCTCTTCTTCATTTCCCAAAATCCGGATCCTTCTCCGAATTCCATTCACTTATTCAGAACTCCCCCAAAATCAAAATAACACCTTACAACTACTCTAAAAGAAAACTACAAAAAGAAAAAGTTTTATTTGATCCACAGTAAATTGTAAAAAAAAATGTTGCAATTGTAATAAAATTGAATAAATTTAATTAATTAAAAATTTTTGGTCGATTTTCCATTGCATTGATTTCTACTATTAGATTTGAAAGAATTCACTAATAAATTTCTAATTGCAATTCAATTATACTTTATTATTTGCAATATCTCGATTAGTCCGGTATTATTTTACCTCTACGTCCTTTGCAATATTAAAAACTAAGGCAAAAGTAAAAGTTTTATTTGATCCACAGTGAATTGTAAAAAAAATGTTGCAATTGCAATAAAATTGAATACATTTAAGTAATTGCAAATTTGTGGTCGATTTTGCATATATTGTACATTTGAAAGAATTCAATAATAAAGTTCGAATTGTAATTCCATTATTTGCAATATCTCCATTAATTCTGTATTATTTTACCTCTACGTCCTTTGCAATATTAAAAACTAAGGCAAAAGTAAAAGTTTTATTTGATCCACAGTAATTGTAAAAAAAATGTTGCAATTGCAATAAAATTGAATACATTTAAGTAATTGCAAATTTGTGGTCGATTTTGCATAGTATTGTACATTTGAAAGAATTCAATAATAAAGTTCGAATTGTAATTCCATTATTTGCAATATCTCCATTAATTCTGTATTATTTTACCTCTACGTCCTTTGCAATATTAAAAACTAAGGCAAAAGTAAAAGTTTTATTTGATCCACAGTAAATTGTAAAAAAAATTTGCAATTGTAATAAAATGAATAAATTTAAGTAATTGCAAATTTGTGGTCGATTTTGCATAGTATTGTACATTTGAAAGAATTCAATAATAAAGTTCGAATTGTAATTCCATTATTTGCAATATCTCCATTAATTCTGTATTATTTTACCTCTACGTCCTTTGCAATATTAAAAACTAAGGCAAAAGTAAAAGTTTTATTTGATCCACAGTAAATTGTAAAAAAAAATATTGCAATTGTAATAAAAATGAATAAATTTAAGTAATTGCAAATTTGTGGTCGATTTTGATAGTATTGTAGATTTGAAAGAATTCAATAATAAAGTTCGAATTGTAATTCAAATATACTTCATTATTTGCAATATCTCGATTAATTCTGTATTATTTTACCTCTACTCCTTTGCAATATTAAAACTTAAGGAAAAATATAAAGTTTTATTTGATCGACAAGATTTGATCGACAAGAAATTGTAATAAAATTGAATAAATTTAAGTAAATGCAAATTTGTAGAAATATTTTTGGTCAATTTTACATTCTACTATTAGATTTGAAAGAATTCACTAATAAAGTTCTAATTACAATTCAACTATGCTTCTTTATTTGCAATAGTTGGATTAGTCCTATATTTCTACTCTTTTGCATTATAAAAATATTGCAAATTTAATTAATATAGTAAATATATTGGTTTATACTATAAGAATTTAGATTGTAGCAAACCTAAATCTTCGTTAAAGATGTATGTATTAGCTTGTGTTCATCGTGGATAAATTATAATTATTTGTCTGTTGCACTTTCGTTGCAATTTCCGGCCCACGTACCTTTTAGCAGAGCATCCTCAACCCTTGCAGGATACTCTTGCGTTCGTTTGTTTGTGTGTTGAAGTGCATGTACGTACGTCGTGTAAATGTATGCATGTGTTTTGTTTCTACATATATATGTATATGTATACGTACGAATGTGCATGTATGTGTTCGTTGTTGGCTCACGGTTCACGAGATGAGACTCCTCTCTCTGCAGGAGACAGTGTCGCGCGCTCGCCTAAATATTTTCACCACATTTAACTTAACCGTATGCTTTACAAACGTTGACACATCTGTGTTCAACAAGCGATGTACAGGTTTCGCTTTTTTGGAAAAATGCCATATGCACGTCGCACACCACGGATAGAAGGAGACGGCGACGGCGGCGGCGGCAGCGGAGGCGGCATTTGGCGGCGGTTTCCACGCGGGTGCGAAGAGGACGGCGAGCTGCTACAGCCCCCACGTTTTCGCATTTCTAGTTCAGTAATTTGATTTTTGGTTTTCGGTGAGCATTATTATGCTCACTGCTGCCGTTGCATTTTCACCCCGCGCACACACACTCATACCAATTACTGCTCATTACGACATTCGAGTATTTTTGACGTTTTCTTAATTAAAAGACAACTACAGTTGACACAAGCCACGTTCTCTAATTCCCTCGACGTATAGTGTAACATGCTAACTAGACCTTCACCACCAAATACCTCGTTTAGTACAGTTTTATACCAGTACATATAATTTGAATACTCTTTTTGGTAACTCATTAACAAAATCCTTGTATAATCTTCAATCATTAATTAATAGCAAAACTGCAATTAGTCCTGTATAATTTTTGTATTTATTCAATACATTTGATAATAATTTAAAAAGAAAACCATCTCTAAACTTACTGTATTGAATCCACGTTTATAATGAAAACACAATTAGTCCGGTTTTTTTTTATTTCATTTGTATATAGTTTTAAAGTAATTATAAAAAAACAAGTTGCATGCATTTGAATGTATTTTTTTAACAGTTTTATACCAGTACATATAATTTGTATACTCTTTTTGGTAACTGATTAACAAAATCCTTGTTTAAACTATTCTTCAATCTTCAATCATTAATTAATAGCAAAACTGCAATTATTCCCGTATATTTTTTGGATTTATTCAATACATTTGATAATAATTTAAAAGATAAAACATCTATAAACTTACTGTATTGAATCCACGTTTATAATGAGAACTCGATTAGTCCGGTGTTTTTATTTCATTTGTATATAGTTTTAAAGTAATTATAAAAAAAGTTGCATGCATTTAAATGTATTTTTTTAAGTCATCAATATCAATATTAAAACCTCGATTAGTCCTGTATTAGTTTACAATATATTGACTATTTATATAATTCCAATCTAATAATCCCATCTAATTCATGATTTTCTATGCATCTAATTATATTTTTTTTTTAATTCATTAAAAAAGTTTAAATTTTCAAAACTTCAATTAGTCCGATATATTTTTTGTATTTATTCAATACATTTGATAATAATTTAAAAAGAAAAACATCTATAAACTTACTGTATTGAATCCACGTTTATAATGAGAACTCGATTAGTCCGGTGTTTTTATTTCATTTGTATATAGTTTTAAAGTAATTATAAAAAATAGTTGCTTGCATTTGAATGTATTTTTTTAATTAATCAATATCTATATTAAAACCTTGATTAGTCCTGTATTAGTTTACTTTATATTGACTATTTTTATAAATCCAATCTAATTTTCCCATCTAATTGATGATTTTCTATGCATCTAATTACAAAAGATTTTTTTTAATTCATTAAAAAAGTTTAAATATTCAAAACTTCAATTAGTCCCATATATTTTTTGGATTTATGCAATTCATTTGATAATAATTTAAAAGAAAAACATCTATAAACTTACGTAGATTCGATACGTTTATAATAATAACTCGATTAGCCCGGTGTTTTTATTTCATTTCTATATAGTTTTAGAGTAATTATAAAAAAAAAGTTGCTAATGCAGGTTTTAAAACCTCGACTAGTCCTGTATTAGTTTACATTATAATATTCCCATCTAATTGATGATTTTCTATGCATCTTATTACAAAAGATTTTTCTTTTAATTCATTAAAAAAGTTTAAATTTGCAAAACTTCAATTAGTCCTGTATATTTTTTGGATTTTTGCAATTAATTTGATAATAATTTAAAAGAAAAACATCTATAAACTTACGTGGATTCGATACGTTTATAATAATAACTCGATTAGCCCGGTATTTTTATTTCATTTCTATATAGTTTTAGAGTAATTATAAAAAAAAAAGTTGCTAATGCAGGTTTTAAAACCTTGATTAATCCTGTATTAGTTTACATTATAATATTCCCATCTAATTGATGATTTTCTATGCATCTTATTACAAAAGTTTTTTTTTAATTCATTAATTTTAATTCATCAATATCAATGTTAAAACCTCGATTACTCCTGTATTAGTTTACATTATATTAATTGTAATAAAATAGAATAAATTTAAGTAATAGCAAATTTGTGGTTGATTTGAAAGAATTAAATAATAAAATTCCAATTGTAATTCAAATATGCTTCACTATTTGCAATATCTCGATGTTAACTAGACCTTCAGCACCAAATACCTCGTTTAGTACAGTTTTATACCAGTACATATAATTTAATACACTTTTTGGTAACTCATTAACAAAATCCCTCATTATCTTGCAATCATTAATTAATAGCAAAACTGCAATTAGTCCCGTATATTTTTTGATTTATTCAATACATTTGATAATAATTTAAAAAGAAAACCATCTATAAACTTACTGTATTGAATCCACGTTTATAATGAGAACTCGATTAGTCCGGTTTTTTTAATTTCATTTGTATATAGTTTTAAAGTAATTATAAAAAAAAAAGTTGCATGCATTTGAATGTATTTTTTTAACAGTTTTATACCAGTACATATAATATGTATACACTTTTTGGTAACTGATTAACAAAATCCCTCAATCTTGAATCATTAATTAATAGCAAAACTGCAATTAGTCCCGTATATTTTTTGGATTTATTCAATACATTTGATAATAATTTAAAAAGAAAACCATCTATAAACTTACTGTATTGAATCCACGTT
>NW_017100044.1:0-12392 GCF_001412225.1 Nicrophorus vespilloides | reverse complement strand
TTTATAGTTATTGAGTAAATTGATGTTTTGTGAAGACTTCGATTTTTCGAGGCTTAGAAAACTTTGACTGCACATTGTAAGAAAACGCCAATAGTTACATATCGGTTAAATGAAATGAAAATAATTGGTTTTCACAGCTGAAATTGGCGATTTTGTTTTCGTTTTGCGGTTTGGAGGGACGCAAAAAGCGGAACGACAGTAATCGCGTAATTGGTTTATAGCCCATCCGAGGGGATCTGTAATAGCGTTACCTTTGATTATCGACTCAATAACGTGTCAGTGAGCAGCACACGCGGAATTGAACCCTCCTGGCCGCCGCCACAGCCGTAGCCGCCCCCCCAACGAACCCTTCAACAATCATACCGAATTTGCTCACTCGACCCCAATTTATGTCAATCTTGGTATAAACAAAAACATCATCAACGTAATGAAAAAATTACTGGAAATTATTTAGATTTGTCAATGTGACAGTTGACAGCTTTTGTCAGATCTACCAAAAACACTAATTAATGTTTTAATTTTGCGCATTGTACTCGAGTATAATAGCGTAGTAAAGTGATATTTCTAAAGTTTTTTCTATTGCCAGTGATTTTGACAGAGCAATCGTTTTTCCTTCCGTAAACTTGAAGAAAGATATCTGCAACAAAACACACACACACACAAATAGATCGACTGAATAGCGGCGGGAGTGTGTCTGGTTGTGTGCGTTCTTTCCCACATTTATTTTCTCTTTATTGCAATTTTATTGTGCGAGGGTGTGCGCTTTAGTGTTTGTGTTGTCGGATGTTTAGGGGAGTAGTTGGGGTTGGGAAGTTCATTAAAGTTTTCGGCTCGTTTGCCCCATCTCTTTCCCTAACACACACACACTACTTCTATTTAGTTTCTTCTCTCCTCCTCCTCCTCTCTGAAATCAGACAAGAACAAAGTAGAACCAGGAAGTGCTTCCAAATCCTTTTCCATCCAACCCTTGAGGCGTCCTCAAATTATCGCGAAATTATCAAATTTATTCCGAGACGCCAATTTCATTTGGCGTAATTACAAAGTGCGCCGTCGGCAATTGGCACACACACACATACGTGACACGTCAAAAGAATCCGAGTTATGCAACTCCATTTGCATTGATGACTCCTTTGAGATTCCAATTGTTCTTCCGGTTTTGTTGTACGGCTCAAAGAAGACGAAGAAACGGTTTCTTTTTTAGCATGTGGACGTATGTCCGATCCAGCCGCAATTACCGATGCAAATTAATGAGGTTGCGCCGGCCGCAGATTGCTCAAAGCAACGAAATGATTTGCCTAATTGAGCAACCCGGAGGGGGCTGTAATTCCGCTTCGCTTCAAATACGCCGAATTGATAATTCATTAGATTTTTTTTCACCTAAATCCAAACAATTTCATATAATTTCAATCAAATTGTAACATTTTAGAATGATTATTGTACATAATTGAAAATCCAATAGATGTCACGTCATTCGGTCAGTGTCTCAATTTGTATCTTCATTTTCTTTCCCTTGACCAGCTGTCAAAAAATTGTCAATCGTTTCTGGATGGACCACCCTGTATATTCATTCCTTAGCTCGTTCTCCGATAATCCGAATGAATACACCGAATTGATAATTCATTAGATTTTTTTCTCCTAAATCCAAACAATTTCATGTAATTTCAATCAAATTGTAACATTTTAGAATGATTATTGTACATAATTGAAAAATCCAATAGATGTCACGTCGTTCGGTCAGTGTCTCAATTTTTATCTTCATTTTCTTTCAGCTGTCAAAAAACTGTCAATCGTTTCTGGATGGACCACCCTGCATATCCATTCCTTAGCTCGTTCTCCGATAATCCGAATCAATACACCGAATTGATAATTCATTAGATTTTTTTCTCCTAAATCTAAACAATTTCATGTAATTTCAATCAAATTGTAACATTTTAGAATGATTATTATACATAATTGAAAATCCAATAGATGTCACGTCATTCGGTCAGTGTCTCAATGTGTATCTTCATTTTCTTTCAGCTGTCAAAAAACTGTCAATCGTTTCTGGATGGACCACCCTGTATATTCATTCCTTAGCTCGTTCTCCGATAATCCGAATCAATACGCCGAAATGATAATTCATTAAATTTCTTCCCTCCTTTGACCATTTCAGCGAGCTTAATCTTCTTTGTTCCGAGCTTTCGTACGTCTTACGATGCGTAGTCGTAAGACGTACATTTCTTTGTTAGCCGATAGAGGGCGATTAAAGGCTTTTTTTTGCAGATGCGGATGTCGAGGGTCCGTTTCCGGGCGGAGCGGAGAGGGTTTTAGTCGACTCAACGTCATTATATTATTTTTAGCTGAAGGGTTTCATCCCCGGCGAGGAGAACCTTTTAGTGGAGCGTTTCTCAATTTAATTGCATTACCTCGAGACTTCTTCCTGCATCTCTCTTTCATCCCTTTCCTGCCGGAGCTAAGAAACTAATTTGATCCCCTCTAAACCCCCCCCCAAACACTATCCCACCACCCTTCTTTGCCCCATTACCAAGGGATTAAAACTGTATCCGTTTATTCCTCTCGACTGCGACAGTCTGGTTGCCTGCAAACGTCGAACGTTTGTTTCTCCGTGTTTCTCTTGTTTACGTCGCCCCCACCTCCCCACTAACTCCGTTTAATTTAATATTTACCCAATTATCTCTCTATCTCTCTCACACTCGTACTACAACATTACCCTCGAGCCAGTTGCCTTCTACAAAATTGAATGTATAAAAGCCACTCGAACGTTTTCTCGGTAATGAAGCAAAAATAAATAAGATGGGTAGAAAGAGAGTCCTGTATAAATAACGACTACGTAAACATCGCTGCTTCTCCGCTCTCGTGCACATATTCTTATTTATTTGTTTGCTTTTTCTTTCATCGAGCAAACAACGAACGACGAAACTCCTCTCATCATTTCTTATGAATCGTCGAAATTCTCGTTTCTTCTGTGGATGAAAACAAATAGAATCCAATTAAAAATCCATCGCAGATATTGAATCTCGCCAAAGTGCTTATGCAACCGAACGCGTAATAAACTGCGGCGAAAACGGAAATCGGGCCGTAAATTTCCAAGTTCTGCTTTTAGTTTCGAGGCGAGTGGGGAGCGTTCAGAGGAATGGAGCGATATCGATATTGGGCGCGTTCATAAGTTAAAACCTTTCAGGACCATAAGGGCCTCGAGAATAATAAGAATCGGGAGTGTAGGAGAGGAGCAAAAAACCCTCCGATCCAGACGATCATTCCACATATTTTTTTATTTTCTCCGTTTTTTTTTTCATTCTACATGTCCTTGTTACTAATGCATTTTGGCGCACTCTTCACACAACTTTAGTTTGCTTATACGTTTCAGTTCACTAATCCTCTTCAATCTTATTACTTCATAATGCCGAATCCATCAAAAGCTTAACTTTATAACAGAATTCATTAATTCGCGTCAATTTGGGTTGCATAATGATAAACTTAAATTAACAAATAAATGGTAAACTATTGAAATTATAGCAAAACTTAATTAAAGTTTTCTTCTCGTTATGTAAACACGCGTGAATTGAGCTCATTCGTTTGTTTATACGATAAAATTACGTAAATTTTCCGGTGAAACCGGAAATTATTTTTTTACGTAAAATATCATCAAATTGATTTAAAGATATTTAAATGTTTTTTTTTTGTTTCAGTTGGTGCAGAGGGTGGTGGTGGTGCGACGTCGGCGACACGAGGAACGCCGACGACCTTCGACCTGTTCGATTCGCCAGCCGGACAAGACGTGACGCTCTCGCCGCAGACGTTCACCAACTCGACAGAGCCCTTCGTCAATGACAGCTCGGACAGCATGGGCGTTCCCAACGAAGGACCCGACCCAGGTACGCAGATGACCCGCCCATCTCTAACCCCACCTGCACTCGACTTCACCTCTTCTTCTATTTTATACATCGAACTAGAAATAGTTTCGTATGCAGGGGGCGGCGTGCGCGAAACCCGCCCCTCCACCCTCCGGGGATGCCCCGTGCTCCTCCGATAATAAAATCACGTAGTCCGTTCATGATTATTTTACCAAGCGCTCGCGACAATCCCACCGTAATCTTCGTATCCCACATTTTCGGCGTTATCTCCCGGCTTTTATCTTCAGCCTTTCACACAGCCGCAACCCCAAACTAATTAAAAAAAAAATACAAACACACACATACAAAGTAGAAACCCACTAATCCCACGAATTTCGACGTAATTGCCGTGTATACAGTTGCATACATATTAAACATAATTAACAGCGCCACGCTTCGGCAAACATATAAAATAAATTGTAACCGCCGAAAGTTTAGTAAATTTTCTACCCTCTGAAATATTCGCATTTGTATAAATGTAAATCGGATGCGAAATTCCACTAACTTTTGATTTGTTTCTGTATGAATATTTAATGGAAAACTTTCGCCCCCTTGGAGATTGCTCCATTCTATATATTTTTTTACCCGCAGCAGGTTGTTGTCGTTTCTACGTGTTTTTTTTCTGTTGTTGTTGTTGTTGTTGTGATAAGCAGGAAAGTAGAAAAATTGAGTTATGAGATGAAGTCTTCTGTTGACAATTCCCGAAGGAAATAAGTTTCTTTGCGAAAGGCACTCCATTAGTAGCGGAGCGTTGTCAATATCAATAAACGCGGCAACCCCCCATACATTATCGCAGCCAAACATCTTCAGTTATGAGAGGAGAGGCACACGCTTGCTTAAACTAGATCCGAGATTCGATTATCTCGAGTAGGCGATGATCAGCGCCGGAAAATGAAACGGGCGAGATCACGTTCGGAATTCATATTTCCTCTTCGCCTTTCTTTTTATTTCTCGAAATAAGTACTGTTCTGTTTTGTTGGTATTCCGTTCAGGATTTCATTATCTTTGCACGCAACCGTCCTTACAGTTTCCGATGTGACGACGCGAATACAGAAATACAATTTTTATCCTCTACCCCCAATTGCCGTTATTAAATTACAGAAACAATGCAATCGCCGAAAACCGGTCGATAAATGATTTTCTACGTTTCGGACGTGACTGCTACTACAAAACTAGACAATCCTATCCGATTTTTGTAATTTAGATATACTTACAAAATAGAAAATGTATACAACCAGATTTTCTTTAAATTTAAAATAAATACAAATTAGGCAACTGAATTTACGAATCTGTTACGAAATTAACTTTTTGCAGCTACGGAAATAAGGAAAGACAGTCGAATTGAAGCAAAAAGAAACGAACATTTAACGATTATGGAATACGAAAACCCGGGCTTTCGAAGCTTTTAACGTTCGGTCGTAGTTCTTGTTTGAAGGGATGAAGAGAGGATGAAAAAGAAAAAGCAAACAAGCAATAATTCCTTTCGTTTCTTATATATATATAAATTTCTATCGAGGGAAGGAGGAAAAGAAACAATAAATATATCGGAATCGAGAAAATATTGTGTGAATCAATAAAGCGTGCGCACACTTGAGAAGGAAAATTCGTTTCCCCCGCACACGCAGACTTATACAGAAAATCCCCCTTTTGCTATATCTCTCTCTCTCTCTATATATATATGTGTATGTGTGTCCGTCCTTTTTTTGTTATACTTCGTCTCCCTGTTTGGGCTTTGAGTAATGCCAGTCTCTCCTTTTCTCCGTCTCCTTTCAACCCGCAACATTTTCCATTTCCTTAGAGCGAGAGGTTTTCCCCGTCGCAGAAACGCGCGAGACGAATGTTTCGAATAATAAATTTATCTTTCGCCTCGCACGCATCCGACCAACAAAAAAAAAGGAGAAGAAGAAAGGAGAAAAACCTTCCCCGAGACGTACCATTTTATTCGACGCAAATAAATGTTGGGAGGTGTTGGATCCAATCGATTTGCAATTTCTCATATTCACATGTTTCTTACATTACTAATACAATAATAATGATGTAGAAATGCTAAAGTAAGGGTTGAAGCGTAAAGGGTTGGATGCATAATTGGTGTCGTACGTTGTAATTAGGGGAGTTGCGTGTGCTGCCATCTGTTAATTCCGCACATGTCGCGCGCGCGTATCAAACCGCAAAATTCGGATTGCAGCTGCGAAACTATATTTCAGTTAATTAATTCCACCGGAAACGGAAACGCGAAAAAAAAAACATCCATCATCACGCGTCAAAGAATTTGTTTTATTAATGGGAAAATAGTCTAAATATTTACGTGGACCGGAGTTTTTTTGTTTTGTTTTGGGGTAAACCCAACATTAGTGCAAGAGGGTGGTTTTTGGTGGAGGAGCGGAGCTAAGATAAATAGCGGACTGTTAAATAAACTAGGCCGAGCCTTCTTCCCCAAAGTGAATTTATATGGGGTCTGTGGTGCAACCCTCCGAAATATCCGCGCGTCGAATCAAATATTCATCAGCGAGTGGCACTCGAGAGAGCTCCGTGTTTTTCCACGTGCCTCACTCATCCTCCTCCTCGCCAATTCCTCTTTAGGAATATGCCGGTAACAACAAGAAACGTATACGATGAGAATTTCCGGAAGTGGCTCTCGAAGCTCCTAATAGATGCACATACCAACTACTCATTATGTTGTTGATGATGATGATGATCATCAACATCAGCTTATGTAGGTCGAACATGCTTCGCTCACGTCCAATTGATTCTTAATATACTTTTCCTCGATAGGTTCATTCAGACGGGAACGGACTTACGATACTACGAAAGCTATAATTATGTTAATGCCGCTTCGTTTGCCTTCAACACCTACTTAACTTACTAATTATAAACAGACCCACTCATTGCCGCCTACACGAAATGTTGATGCATGCGTTTTACTAATTTAGAACATCATCAACAATCAACAAAAAATTCAAAGAAAACATTATCAAAATATTTTTATAGAGAAAACAGCAAACCAACTTAGCTTTAATAATATTGAATTAGAATTTTAAGTTAATTGATTAATACATTAAATTATATATTATAATGTATGCAACCACACTCTCTGGATACACACTTTTAAGTTAAATTAATTTCAAATTAACACTGATTTTTATAATTAATGTAATAAACTTTGAAATCCATTAAACTGTTGTAATAAATATACTATTACAATGTAACAAATTCATTGATAATTAAGATTTTGTTGTTAATATAATTGAATACTTATTTTCTAATTGGTTGGGCGTCAACACAATGAAATGTAAACATATATGCAACCAAAATTGCTGAATATATAGTGGCGACGCCATGGTACTGGTGGTTCACTCAGTAACCTTTAAAAACCAAATATTTAATTATATAATTTATTGATATTAATATAAAAATTTTGCAATTTACACTAAAATAACTTATTTCTAATTGACTTACCTTGCAAATTAACAATATTTTCTTCACCTTGCGCACTTTTTTCTCGTTATATAAGTTACACAATTTTAAAACGTCAGTAAAATAAAATGAAGAATTACCAACTGTTAAATATTATGAAAGTATTACAAGTTGCATACATCAACAAAATTATAAAGGGTGTTCCAATATTAAAGCAAGATTTCAATTAAATAAGAAACTCCTCTCAGCTGTCAAATTGCTTTTTTTGGGGTTGCCAACTGCACAAATGGCGGCAAATTCAAATATTGCGTTAATTAGAATAAAAGTTATTCAATTCTAGTGATTTCTTTGTATTAGACGTATTTGTAAACTGAAATTGTCAAATAATAAATGTTTAATAAATAAAATGCAAATTGCATACTTTCGTGAAAAGAAGTGCTGCAATTAGGTTAACAGATGTCGCTGTATGGAGATGGTGGAAATTAATAAAATTGCAGCTGAAAATATATTTATATATATATGAAAGCGCCAACAAGGCGGTTAATTTGAATTTAACGTGCAGCGAGGAACAAAAAAAGCACGTTAAATTAAACCGGACTGAAATGAAACGCTGCGTGGATATATATATATAAAAAAAGAGTATTTCTCGCGCTAACTGCGGAATTTGCGCAGGTGTTGTATAAGTGTGCATGTGGTTGCATAAATGTGTGTGTGTGTATTTGTGAATAGGCGTGGGGAAAAAGAGAGAAGGGAATGATTGCATGCAAAAGCGTCGCGCATGTTGCATAATTCACGAGGTTCAGCAAACCGGAAACGGATGCTTCAAATTAATTTTTTTTTTCAAAAAATTAACATTCTTTGTTTCTCTCCGATTCCTCACAGTTTCCTCGACGGACGACAAGAAGGTCGTGTCCACGTCCACATCCACGTCGGACGTCGTGAAGTTGAGCGTGAAGAGGTCCAGACCGAAAGCGGCTTCGCCGAACCGTCAAGGTCCTCAGCAGTGCCAGGTATACCAATCTGCACAAAGAAAAAATAATCAAATCTGTTCAATTATTAATATATGTTTTTTTTTTGTTTGTTTCTTTGTTTCTTTGTAGGTGTGCGCCAAGGTTTTCGGTAACGCTTCAGCACTGGCGAAGCACAAGCTGACGCACAGCGACGAGAGGAAGTACGTCTGCAACATGTGCGGCAAGGCCTTCAAACGTCAGGACCATCTGTAAGTCTGGTTGTCAATTAACGTGATTCGAGTGATTGAACTATATGTGTACGAAGATTTATTATTGCTCTGATGATTTGGGAATCAGTTTCGCTGAATTATCAATTGTCCTGTCGTCGGATTGTCAATTATTATCGATTAGCGAATTGTTAATTGGCGCGTCGGACGCAACAATCGAGAATCGTCTGAATTATTAAAACGACCCGAATTGATTTCCCCAACCAATACACCACGTCGTCGATGCAACATCTCACTTGTCCAATTATTTCATATTTTCATCTTGGAAATCAATTTATACTCGTTTAATTTCAATATACTATGTAAACCTATCAAGGTGACATTTACGTCACTTGTCAGATTGAATCCAATTTTGACGTTTATTTATGACACGTGTCATTGACACATACAAATGTATTAAGGTGTACCCCAATCGCTGATTTTACTTATTTTTTTTTTAATGAATTTGATTTGATTGTGTTATTTGTAATTTGAATATTTGTTTGTTCAGGAATGGTCACATGCTGACGCATCGGAACAAGAAACCGTACGAGTGCAAGGCCGAAGGATGCGGGAAGTCGTACTGCGACGCCCGATCGCTCCGAAGACACACGGAGAACCATCACAGCTCTTCATCGTCGTCGTCTTCGTCGTCATCTTCTTCGTCGTCTTCCTCCTCGTCTTCGTCGTCCTCATCATCCTCGTCATCGTCATCTTCGTCGTCATCATCATCGTCGTCGTCGACGCCGTCGCCGCCGACCTTCTCCTCAGGTACCTCAACCTCTGCAGGTTTATCGACGACGACGACGACAACGACGACGTCGAGCATCACATCTGCGACGACGACGACGACGAGCACGTCTTCGAAGACGACGTCGCCGCGATCCTCGCCATCTGTCGCATCGACAGCAACAGCTTCGAAGACGACGTCCACCTCAACCACCGTGAACTCCCTGTCACCAGCGCAGGGAGCAGCGGCAGGAGACGCAGCCTCTCCGCACGGATCCAGCTGCATCCAATACGCGCCTCCACCGACCACCTCCACCAGCTCCACAAACTCCAACAAGAGCCATCTTCAGCAACTGCTGGCCACAGAACCAGTAAAGGTACAAACGCAAAAACCCCGCGACGCGTACAAGATCTAATTTCCAATTTCAACATTTTCGCAGAGCGTGAACGGAAGCGGCGGCAACAACGACGGCCTCACCAAGCAGCAACTCGACCTGATACACCAGATCATGGAGCAAACTCAGAGACAGTCGCACGGTCATCAGCCGCAACCGCAGTCACATCACGCACCATCGAAATCCTCCAGGTCGAAATCCTCGAGCAAAAGCTCCAGCAAGAGCCAGAGGGCTTCATCGGTCAGTCCATATATATTACTACCTCCCCTTTTATTTTATACGCTATGTTTTTTTGCTCTTTGATTCCCGTTTCCATCCTTTGTGCGAGCACACGGTCTGGTTGAGTAGCTCGAATGTCTGTCTATATGTGTGTGTCTCACTCTATACATATATGTATGAGCATGCGAAATTTCAATTTCCATTTGGGACGCCGTTTGATGTTTCGCATCCAATTTCCATGAAAGTTGTGTTGTGCCAATAGAAATGGGAATTCATTATTCAAAATGTTCACTTAGTAGCAAAATTCAACCCCCATTTAATGCAAACACACACACACACACACATAGACTAACAGAGAAATTGAGTAACATATATAGATGGTTGAGTGGGTGCAACGGAGATGGCGCGTCGGACCGAGCATGCAAAAGCGATGGAAATTAATTGCCTCCGCACACGCAAAACACCAATTGCCAAACTTATCTCGCTTCGACGAGTATTCTCGCATAATCTCATTAGAAATCCTGAGAAAAGAGAAACAACAATAAGAATAATTGCTTCTTTTTTTTTTCAATTGACACATCAAATTTGACAGTTGACACATGTCATTTTAATAATTGAGTTGACATTTGTTTTTTGACATATGTCAAAGTTTGAGTTTCGTATACATTTTGTCATAGAGTATTCTCGCATAATCGCATTAGAAATGTTGAGAAAAGAGAAACAACAATAAGAATAATTGCTTTTTTTTTTTTTTCAATTGACACATCGAATTTGACAGTTGACACATGTCATTTTAATAATTTAGTTGACATTTGTTTTTTGACATATGTCAAAGTTTGAGTTTCGTATACATTTTTCTCATAGATGACGCATAAGACTGTCAATGTTTTTAATTTTGTTGTACGGAAATCTGCATCCGCGTATCGCAAACACGTATCGCGCGGTTAATTGGATCCGATCGAATGTGTACCTGCGGCTCATTAAACGGAAACGTTAATTAAATTTAAATTTAATTAATATCATAATGAAATTTCGCCGCCGGCCGCAAACGCTCCACTCGCCGCAGGAGGCATTGTGTCGGATGGGATGTGCGAGTGTTGTGTTCTGTGTTCTGTGCTGTACATTCTATGTTGTATTGTATTATGTGTTTGGTTGTTGTATGGATGGGTCAGCATCGCAGCAGCTTCGATCCCCGGCTCGTTCAAAGACGGATCCGACGGGCGATTACTGTTATTGTTGCTGCTGCTGCTGCTACTGTTATTAATGCGCTAAAAAGCGGGGGATTTGGTGGTGAGGTTTTGTTGGGACGCGAGCGTACATGCTAGATAGTAGGGATTGTGCAAGGGCGAGGCTTGTTGTATTGGTCATTCATCGGTTTGATCAACCACCAACATCTCTTCATCAACTAATCCTATCTCCCTCTGTTGGGATTGAGGTGAAGTGATGGATGAAATCAGTGAAAAAGCCAGCCCCAAAACATAACGTAAATTGAATTGACAGAAGAAAACATAAATTGACATAGCAATCAAAATGGCGTTTCTTCAAACAAACGTCACTTGTCATTAATTAACCTATCCGTTTGACGTCTTTCATAATTTGACACTTGACATTTGAAGTTAAGATATACTAATGTAAAAAGTTTTTTTTTGTAACGTAATCACAGTCATCCCGTTGATCTCAAGTACAAGAGAAAAATCTGTTTGCCCTTATTTCTAGATCGCGTGGCTTTTTGTATATAAAATATTACTCGCAAAGTGCGCCTTTTCGTTCCGCTTCTTTGTTTTTTTTTTTCTCTTTTCTTGTTGATCGCGTTATGATATTGCTGTTGTTGCCTCTGAAAAGCAGCACTTCTGAAAACTTTCAATTATTATAAAAATGCATAGATCAGTATAGCTGTTTTTGATGTTATTTTGTTAAAATTTTTGTTGTTGTTGTTGTTCAGAGTTCGAACAAAGGGTCGAGTAACAGCAACAGTTCGACGTCCAGTTCGACAACATCTTCGTCGACGAGTTCGAAGGTGAGCTCCAGCAGCAACTCGACAAGCACGACGACGGTGGCGAAGGCCGACCAGAAACCGGTCGAGTGCAATCTCTGTCACAGGAAGTTCAAGAATATACCGGCTCTGAATGGACACATGCGTCTCCATGGAGGTTACTTCAAAAAGGTATCTTTTTTTTTTCAATATTTTATAGATAATCATAGTAAATGATGGAAGTTTTGGTTAATTTGTGTTACGCCATCTATACTTGAGTTATAGAATTAACACATTGACGACGGCATGACCCACCGGTGGGTCATAAATTATAAATAATAGTTTTGTTGCTATGTACGCCACTGATTTTGACTGAGAATAACCTCAAATATCTTAAGTCAATTACAAACTTCGAACGCCAATACATTTCTTATACATATTTTAATAATCCTTGAAGCAATTTAGAACAATACCTGATATTGTGACATAATTTAGGCATACTTTGCAAATGAACTTGTGAAACATATTTGAAATTTTCATTCAATGCTACTTGC
>NW_017100043.1:0-1266 GCF_001412225.1 Nicrophorus vespilloides | reverse complement strand
ATCGTAGCATCATTTGTTTTTACTAATCTCTCAAAAAAGCAGTAATTATTATTTTTTTTATGAAAGTTAGTACTACTTAAATGATTAAGACAAATGCGTAAGACTGATTTAAGCTTTTAGATGCAGATCCATCCGATCCATATGATAAATACGCAAAAAATATTTTTTTATATAGTTATATAACATTTAGGTATTATTATTATATGTAAATGTATTTATTTGAATATACAAAAATAAAGTTTAAACATTAAAATGAAAACTAGTTGAAATCAATAATATCAAACTTCTAGTATTAAACTTAATACTGCAGGTATTTTATAGACATAAATAAACCCATTTATGACAATATTAGTTCATATTAATAATTAACAGCTAAATGAAACGTTGATTTCTTAAAGTTCCTTTAGTATTCTTTTATTTTTATATTTACTAATGAACTAAAGTGAAGAATTCTTAAAGACTACTTTAATTTATATCTATTTGTTTCTTGCACTTTAATCTTCTTATAACCATAACGCTGATACCCGTGTTTGTATTACATGACTTTATGATTGGATTATCCAACAATACAATTGTTCTATAACTTCTAATAACTTTGATTCGTCACTGCTGGATATAATAGGTTTTACTAATTTACAAATGCTTTTGGAATATAACTTCAGAACTTTTGCATAATCTTCTCAAAACCAAAGAATGAATGCAGCGTTTGCACTAAATGACTTTATATTTGGAATACAGTGAAACCTCGCATAACGAGCGACGTTTCGCATAACGAGTGACGATGAGAAGAGATGTCCCGGATTGCGCGCCTGTTACATCATTTTTAAAACTTGTGTACACATATTATCTGTATTTTTGAATATGTTTCACTATACGAGTAAAAATCCAGAAATTTTGGAAAGAATTAAACTCGTTAAGCTAGGTTGCACTGTATTTTAATTTCACTTATTCCTGACAAATTTAATTCGTCAATGTTGGATAAAGGTTTTACTCACAAACGTTTTTGGAATACAACTTCAGGACTTTTGTAAAGACGAGTAGAATTTTACTCTAATTTACTCAAAAACAAAGCTTAGTTTATTTGTTAAATAAAAATTTAGGATTATTTTTTACAATTTATTTAATACAAATAAATATTATTACAAAAAAAAACATAGTTGTATCTTTTGTTTTATATTTTACTAATATTTAGAATATGTGGAATATCAGTATGTAATATTTTTTATGAAATTTAGTACTACTTACTAGGATTCGTCGATTTTTAAA
>NW_017100042.1:0-1783 GCF_001412225.1 Nicrophorus vespilloides | reverse complement strand
AAATGTTTATGCTGAGGCCGCCTTGATTTGAAATAGAGAAAATCATAGAGGCTAAAACAGCAGTTATAAATTTGATGATTTCTTTTGAGTTCGTTGGTCTTCCATCCAGAATACCGGTATCCACCGACTTACGAACTCCCAGACTTACGAACAAAATTCTAAAAACTCTAACTTGTTACAAGGAGATATAAATTTAGTGTCCAAACAAAAATTGATAATTTCTTTAATAGAATATAATATTTTTGGAAATTAATAAATACAGCAAAACCTTGCTTAATATCCAGGACTGTTTGAAACCGGACTAATCAAGGACTTTGAAACCTCACAAAAATAAAGACTGTATAAAGTGAAAAAAAAGTAAATTATTTTGTGTACTAATTTTTTAGATTTTCATTTGTTAATTTTCAAACACTATAGTGAATACGATTGAACTAATCCAATCCGCACTATGTATTATAAATTCACCATTAATTATAGCTTTTTCATTGAACTAAGTTTTAAAGTCAAATTATATAAATTCATGAAATCATAAGTCGTCCACTGCTATAACTCAGTTGGGTATTTCTGTATCCTAATGTTACCCTCACAAACTACAAAGGATGCGACGAAATGTGTGATTTGAATTGCAACACAATCTGAAAAACATAAATACACTCATCGACGAATCATCATATCTACGTTGGAAAGAACTAAGACTAGCTTTAGAAAAAATATGTAATTTTCTGTATACAACAATACGTAATGCTATCATTTTAAAAGAAAAGAAACATTATACTATTATAAGCTTTTATTTACATCTACTTAAAACTGTTAGTATTTTAACAAATAATTTAAGTACTTTCCTGTTAATTATATACAACACAATATATAAACAGCAGTTAATTTTAGTGCGTAAAGATTTTAAAAAGTTCATAAAAATTCATATAAAAAAGAGGAACTAACTAGAATTTAAAGCAGACTAGAATTTAATATTTTATAAATTTCATAATGATTACAAAGTTTTTTCGAGACAATTACATAATGATTCTTAAAAATTTTAAATAAAAATGCATATTACAAAACTAATATATAGAATTATCAAAAAGTAATTATTTCTCGCATAATATTTTTTGGCAACAGTCTTCAAATGTATTTCATTATTAAATAAATATAATAAAAAGATAATAAATGTTATTTATATATTCTCATATTTATTTGTGAAAAATTATTCCATAAAATAAGTGTATGTTATTTACTAATATAAACATCATCTTATCATTTCCATAGAAATAAAATGTGAAACATTCGGATTGGTGATTTATTTACATTGTGTATGTTTGTAAATGTTATAATCGGCTTCAATCAGTCCGGATTCATTGCAGTTTGAAAATTAAAAAAAAAATTAATTTATAGAAATAGAAACCAATTCTAATCAATTAGTAAACAAATTGTTTTAACGGTATCGATTAGTGCGGTTTCAAACAATGCGGAACCGATTACTAGCAGTACTAAGTGAGGTATTGTTGTACCAATACAGAATATGGGTTATTCGATAATGCAGGTTTCGGCGATTTTGTCTGATTTAAAATCTTGAGCTTATCTGAAAACAGAAGAAACACTCGTACAGAATGTCTGCTTCGGCGATAAAATCCGAAATTCGGAATAGAGAAAAAAAAAACAAATTACGTATCATGTGTACTCGATTATTTAAGATCCACAGCTGCGTTGTGCATTGTTCTATCATAATTCGATAGCCACGAAATCGGCGGGTGTTTTTGAGAATAACCCTTCTCGCATTCAACGC
>NW_017100041.1:2101-2365 GCF_001412225.1 Nicrophorus vespilloides | reverse complement strand
CAACATATCAGATCTATGTCCTGAAGATAATGATTCTCCACAAGTAAAATTAGTCTCAACTTCGCATGTTGATTTTTTCCCTTTGACAATATAATCAGTTATTAAACTTTGCGATGGCTTTGCTATTTTTTTTTGTACAATTCCTGATATCTAGAAATACTATTCTGAAGCTCGCGTTCAAACTTGAATGCTCGTTCAGAATTATCATCTTTTTCGATGAAATGGTTTGCCAATTTGTGTTAAAACATGTCAAAATGGCCTAAA
>NW_017100041.1:1085-2086 GCF_001412225.1 Nicrophorus vespilloides | reverse complement strand
TTTTCAACAACTGTCAATATGAAAAGAAGACAATATTGTTATATAAAATCCTAGTGAGCCGCGAAAATATTTTAAAATTTTAAGGGGGCTGCGAATATATATTTAGGATTTTAAGGGGGAAAGTGACAACTAAAATGTTAAAAACGACTGATCTACATCAATTCGGAGATGATTGTAAGTTTGTTTTTACTTATTATTATTTTTTTCTGTTATAAAAGGGCCCATTTTACAAGACTGGTAGCAGTGAGGTAATCCTTTAACAATGGGCCCTGATATCTACACGAATTCCCATATATTCTCATGAATGAGAGACCAGACGGACGCACGATTTAGTATAATTTTATGGGCACTACCTGGTGGGTCCGGTGACGGATGGGACCGGTAGCGCTAGTTAAGTCTCGCCCATTCAGGGATTATCATTCTTCTGATATCGCATCTTAACCACCTCCGCTTCTGTGTTTGTTTTGTAGATGTAGATGTGCATGTGCATACATCTATGTGTGTATGTGTTTGTCTGTACTCGGTGTGTCTGCCTGGGTGCAGCGTCGAGTCCACCTTTACATATCCTCTTCTTTTCATTCTGCTTTTGGTATATCCATTATTAGCTCCCCCTAATCGGAGTAAATCTAACAAAACCCGCTCTTCTAAGCACTTTATATGCATCCAAATCACTTCCCATCACTAATTTTCAAACAACACCTACTTACAACTTACAGAAATAACCACAACAACAACGTAATACATAAGAATATACAAATTTCAATTGTTTACAACTTACATAAACAAAATAAATTCATCTTTTTAATCCGTCCAAAATTTCAAAAAAATACCCAAGTATTTTGTCCCAACAGAAATCGTATCTGGGATCTACTGTCCCAATAGACTTTGTACTTATTGATTGCTGGGACATATTGTCTCAATAGGGTTGAATCTTATTTAATAATTTATACTTTTTGTTCCTCAATAAGTTAAGTTTTGATTCAATTACGACATATTACTAT
>NW_017100041.1:777-1060 GCF_001412225.1 Nicrophorus vespilloides | reverse complement strand
ACAACTTACAAAAACAAAATAAATTCATCTTTTTAATCCGTCCAAAATTTCAAAAAATACCCAAGAATTTTGTCCCAACAGACATAGTATCTGGGATCTACTGTCCCAATAGTCATTGTACTTATTGATTGCTGGGACATCTTGTCTCAATAGGGTTGAATATTATTTAATAATTTATACTTTTTGTTTCTCAATAAGTTCAGTGTTGATTCAATTACGACATATTACTATATTTTAGTATGTTCAAGAATTGATTCTATTAATGAGATATAAACTTATTTAC
>NW_017100041.1:459-763 GCF_001412225.1 Nicrophorus vespilloides | reverse complement strand
ATAAATTGGCATATTCCTTTTCAATTGTTTACAACTTACATAAACAAAATAAATTCATCTTTTTAATCCGTCCAAAATATTAAAAAATATCCAAGTATTTTGTCCCAACAGACATCGTATCTGGGATCTACTGTCCCAATAGACATTGTACTTATTGATTGCTGGGACATCTTATCTCAATAGGGTTGAATCTTATTTAATAATTTATACTTTTTGTTCCTCAATAAGTTCAGTTTTGATTCAATTACGACATATTACTATATTTTAGTATGTTCAAGAATTGATTCTATTAATGAGATATAAA
>NW_017100041.1:0-452 GCF_001412225.1 Nicrophorus vespilloides | reverse complement strand
ATCTTTTTAATCCGTCCAAAATTTCAAAAAATACCCAAGTATTTTGTCCCAACAGACATAGTATCTGGGATCTACTGTCCCAATACACATTGTATTTATTGATTGCTGGGACATAGTGTTTCAATAGGGTTGAATCTTATTTAATAATTTATACTTTTTGTTCTTCTATAAGTTCAGTTTTCATTCAATTACGACATATTACTATATTTTAGTATGTTCAAGAATTGATTCTATTAATGAGATATAAACTTATTTACAAGCTATTTTTTCATCTTATTTAATAATTTATAAATTGGCATATTCCTTTTCAATTGTTTACAACTTACAAAAACAAAATAAATTCATCTTTTTAATCCGTCCAAAATTTCAAAAAAATACCCAAGTATTTTGTCCCAACAGACATCGTATCTGGGATCTACTGTCCCAATAGACATTGTACTTATTGATTGCTG
>NW_017100040.1:0-27793 GCF_001412225.1 Nicrophorus vespilloides | reverse complement strand
GAATGGAGTATTGAAGTTGAGTTAAAGTAATGTAGTTCATGGTAGGGGGAGGGTTTTCAAGGTTACTTTCCCAAAATAACGATCGGGGGAATAACGGAACGCGTGCGGTAGGGGCGGAGGGGTTTGTGCATGTTGCGGGCGACCCTCTCCAAAAATTCAGCCCCTGACCTAATACAACTGTCGGCAAGTTGCGGGACTTTTGCATCATCCGCACCACACGAACGTCCTTCTTCGTACCTCCCCCCACCACTGCCGCTACCCTTGACACCCTCCACACGCACACTTTTCCAAGAAAAAGGGTCGTCCTCCCTCCCCCGTATCGCGCGTCTTCACATTTCTCTCATCTCCCTTCTTTTTTTTCTACCATTGATTTTAGCCTACTTCGCCATAAATCTTTCCAAAACAAAAACCCCCCGTATCGCAGCCATCTCTTAACTTAATTTGACTTTTCATCTAAGCCATTTTGATTATTGCTATTATTAAATTCGATTTGGATAAAACAAAAAAAAATATTTAGTGTATATATATATATATATATATAATACGCAAACAATTGTCTTTCTGAAGGCCGCAAGAGGTCTCAATAATTTATAATAACCTATATATTCATTTTAAAATATATTAAAATGTAATGGAATTGCAATACTTATATATGATTCAATATTACTTACAGAAATCCACAAGATACTCTTCGCAGTTGATATATGAAATGCTTCTCTTTTTTCTCCTCTCTTTTCTTTTTCTTTCTTTCTTTCTTCTTCAGCAATGCACAAAATTCGTAGTTGATAGTGTCGATGCAAATCTCTTACTGAAGAAGAAAAAGAGGAAGACACGTTTCACGCTAAAACTGAACTGAATTTTTGTTGCTCTCTCTAGGATGCAAAAAAATCCACTGAGATGCGAATGAAAGTGAGCCAGCTTATATGTGCGCCCCCAAAACTAAGGGATGACTTCAAGCCACCCCACCACGCACCTCTTAGCAGATTTCCGAAACACCCCCTCCCCATCCCCCTACACCAACACCGCCAACGCTGTTCCCTTAAGAACCGTAAGATTTTTGTGCACATTTAGTGTTTACATTCGAAAGTATTCAAAATTCACCCTTAATCAACACACCCTCTGCGACTGCGTCTCTTTTGTTTTACAAATCTCTATACAACACAACAGCATCATTTTTGTTTTGTTTTTTTCAATATTCCTCACAATTCGTTAAATCTAAATCAATCAATGTATCATTATTACAAACAATAAATTTCTCTAATATATCTGCAGATAACAGAAAGCAATAATAAACAGAGAGACAAATATTTCATGTAGAAACACAAAAAAAAGGTTTTTGTTGGTTCAAGGGAATGTTTCCAATTGTACACACTTTTATTATTGTCCAGCAACACATTTTTTTTGTCAATATTCGATACAATTCAGCCAAATTTTATAGAAAAATCTTTCTGCTCAAATTAACTTAATCAATACCAGAAATATTTATAATATTTATAATATGAAATACAATATAATTTATCATTATTACAAAACAATAAGTTTCTCTAATATGTATCTACAGATAATATAAAGCATCAACAAACAAAAGAGAAAAAGAGAGACAGGAAAAAAAAAAGGTTTTTTTTTGTGGGTCGAAATTTCAAGGGAAAATGTCCAATTGTACTTAGTTTTATTATTGTCCAGCACTTAGTTTTTACAATTCTCAGATTTCCTTTTCACGCCTTGCACCTTAAAACGAAATTTCTAAAACTCTTGGCATTGGCCGTTTGACAAAAAGATTGAAAAGTTTTCAGATGTTCTCTGAAAAACTATTCTCAATACACACATATATATTTAACATCAGTACAAGCACTAGAATATAGAAATTTTCAATAATAATAGATAATCGTAATGTTTTTCAGCCTTAGAAAATAAATTTAATAAATATTATATATATTAGTAAATTATATCTATTGGTAAAGTAAAAAATTTGATATATTTTCGTGAAAATGAAGGGAGTGAATGTTTGTCAGAGGACACAAATAACATTCGCATGCATACATATCGATTTTCATTGTGTGCACCAGTTTTCGGAAATGTACCTCTCTCGTTTCGGTAAATCGTGTGCAGCTGCACTGACAAAAATCGATAATTTCTTATATATATTTGCGAAAAATCTATTACTTTTCGTGCAAAACTTTCCACTACTTCTATTGTATCAGTACGAGAGATATTCTGAACAATACTATAACGAAATAAAGAAATTCATTATATTCTTTTTCATGTGCAAAAATTTAATTATATTTTTCTTGACAAATATGCGGGTATTTTTTTCTTTCGGGTTAGAATTACGAATTTCTGTGCTAAATAACGAATTTTAATGGAGATCGCAATCGGCCTTGTAGAAATTAAGGAACTTATAGTTTGGGGAAAGCAGACGATGAAATATTTATGAAAAATCTATTAGTTTTCGTGCAAGAACGTTCCCATTTCCAATACTTTAATTTTGTTGGTAAAGACAAATATTATAGAGGTAACGAATTGTATTGTGTACATTTTTTTTAAACCTTTTCACGTGCAAAAATTCTATGCGAAATTACAAAATTTAATGGAGATCGCAGTCGGCCTTGTAGAAATAAAGGAACATGTAGTAGGCGGTAAAAATCCCTCCACTAACAAAAGAAAAATAACGATTTTTAATGGGGATCGCAATCGGTCTTGTAGAAATGAAGGAACTTATAGTTTGGGGAAAAGCAGGCGATGAAATATTTGTGAAAAATCTATTAGTTTTCGTGCAAGAACGTTCCCATTTCCAATACTTTAATTTTGTTGGCAAAGACAAATATTATAGAAATAACGAATTGTATTGTGTACATTTTTTTAAACCTTTTCATGTGCAAAAATTCTATGCGAAATTACGAAATTTAATGGAGATCGCAGTCGGCCTTGTAGAAATAAAGGAACATGTAGTAGGCGGTAAAAATCCCTCCACTAACAAAAGAAAAATAACGATTTTTAATGGGGATCGCAATCGGTCTTGTAGAAATGAAGGAACTTCTAGTTTAGGGAAAAGCAGGCGATGAAATATTTGTGAAAAATCTATTAGTTTTCGTGGAAGAACGTTCCCATTTCCAATACTTTAATTTTGTTGGCAAAGACAAATATTATAGAAATAACGAATTGTATTGTGTACATTTTTTTAAACCTTTTCATGTGCAAAAATTCTATGCGAAATTACGAAATTTAATGGAGATCGCAGTCGGCCTTGTAGAAATAAAGGAACTTTTAGTAGGCGGTGAAAATCCCTCCACTAACAAAAGAAAAATAACGAATTGTATTATATACATTCTATAAACTTTTTCATGTGCAAAAATTTAATTATTTTTTTTAACTTGTCAGGTTTTTCTTTCGGATTAGGATTAAGAATTTCTGTGCAAAATAACGAATTTTAATGGAGATCGCAATCGGCCTTGTAGAAATGAAAGAACTTATAGTTTGGGGAAAAGCAGGCCATTAAATATTTGTGAAAAATCTATTAGTTTTCGTGCTAAAACGTTCCCATTTCCAATACTTTTTGTTGGTAAAGACAAATATTATAGAAATAACGAATTGTATTGTGTACATTTTTTTAAATTTTTTCATGTGCAAAAATTCTATGCGAAATTACGAAATTTAATGGAGATCGCAGTCGGCCTTGTAGAAATAAAGGAACTTGTAGTAGGCGGTGAAAATCCCTCCACTAACAAAAGAAAAATAACGAATTGTATTATATACATTCTATAAACTTTTTCATGTGCAAAAATTTAATTATTTTTTTTAACTTGTCAGGTTTTTCTTTCGGATTAGGATTATGAATTTCTGTGCGAAATAGCGAATTTTAATGGGCATATCGCAGTCGGCCTTGTAGACATGAACGAACTTGTTTGGGAAAAAGAAGGCGGGTGAGAGTTTCAAAAGGAAATTGCGGATTATCCGTACACATCTTTCTTTCTTTTTTTTTCTTGCCCTTTATGGTTACGGTTCGGAACTGCCTGCTTTTTCGAGAGCAGGTAAATTCTGTACTTTTCCATTTCGGCTATACGACTGCAATTGTAGTTATTCAGAATTCCACTCTTTTTTTTTCTTCTTCTCTCTGTTGTTATGCAGGTGCGTAATGACGAAATTTCGTTTTCCGAATTGTTTATCTCACTACACCTCGATATAAAACTGTTCCAAAACGTAATTCGATACGAGCAATTGAAACAGACAGATCGAGACAGAGAACGCTCGCTCGCTCGCAATCTATACAATAGACCCTCCAAAAAGGAACTTTATCTTATCGGCCCACATTCAAACAAATCAGAGAATATTTCTTGAAGCCTCCAAAAACGAACTGTAAAAAGAAATGTAGCCAAATCTTTTTTTTCAATACAAAAATATTTATTAAGATTAATAAACAACAAACAACTAAAAAATATACAATATTTCTTAAACAAAATAAACTCTATCGTTCATTCAAAAATGAATATGCGTTCGTCAGTAACATTTTGTATCTTTGATCACAGATCGGTTACTTTTCTCCTCTTCCGAAGCTTCTTAATGATTTGATGATGAAATAAATAAGAGTGTTTGGTTTCTCAGACTACTCGTAGCTGCAGACGCTGTGGAAATCTTCGTTACCGGAAGCCATAGTTTTGACGCTGAAGAACGATTTCACGCTCAGCGTTGTCGAATTTGAGCCTGTACGACTTAAGCTCGTTTTCGGTTGATCTTCGACGACGCGCGACGAAGTTGCAGCTTTCTTACCTAGTTAATTTAAATGCAATTTTATCAATCAATCAATCTAGTTTAACTTCAACTCACCGTCTTTTGTAGTCTGTTTGTTTTGGATTTGTGGCTGAGCTGGTTTGCAGCACATAATTCTATTGATGAACTTCATTTCGATATGTTTCACATTCACTCACTCATCATATAATTGTGATCCGTAGAACGTAAAACGTACAGATTAATAGAAAACGCTGATAAGATTCCACCTTAGATAATGGGGGTCGTAATCTAAATAACAATACATTTATAGACTGGATAAACCAGATAAAACGTTTTGCAAGGCATCCATCTATCTGTATTGTATGTACGACAAAATGTAATTTGCACTTTGTTTCACGTTTTCAATTCGTATTTCGGTGATTGCGATTGGGAATTATTCACGTTAAGTCAGGTCAAGTCACCGAGCAGAATGTTTCTGCTAATAAAAATTAATATTACTTTTTGTGTAACAGCTAAGAAACTTGGCGTACCTTGAAATTCGAAATCTTCGTGTTTAATGGTAATTTAATTTAAGTGTTTTTTCTTCATATCTACATTCGCCCAGCTAATTATAATTCACGTAATATTGAAAAATTTCTTTCCAAAAGGTTTATAGATAAGAAAAGTGAAAATGAAAAAAATCACTAATTAAGATTAATTTCAATACTCTATTCTGATTGAGTAAAGGTTACACTTTGTAATTCAAAGTATTTTGATAAAGTATTTTTTTTATAATGCGAAAAGAACAATAGTCTGGTGATTTATATAATCTATACGAGTTCTAATTTTAAATCATCTTATTAAAAATACATAAATAAACGTTTAGGAATACTTTATATTATTTATAAATTACTTTTGGTGATGAAATTATTCATAGGAATCTTTCAATTACATTTTTCTTTATCTATTTCCTAAATTCTAAACATTACGGTCCTATTTAATTATCATATCTGATGTTGGTGGCATATATTTTGACATTCGCAGCTGTTAAATCTGGGTCTATATAGCAAGCCCGACAACCGTCTATTGAAATCCCGACTGTATCAAAATCCCGACTTTATCGAAAATTTTATCAATAACATTTTAAATTATTTTTGAGCGCAGTCACCTTATGCTACACTTTTATTATTAATAAGAATAAATAATTATTAATGTATTTGATTTTGTTGAATTATTCATAATAAACCTTAACATTATGAAATAATCTCAAATAGAATTGTTATTATTTATTATTAATAACAATTTAAAAGTCACTACGCTAAGGAATAATTTAAAAATGTTATTTTGAGACATTTTCGATATAGTCGGGATTTTGATACAGTCGGGATTTCGATACAGTCGACATTTCAAACGTCGGGATTTGATATTTCAGTTGTCCGGCTTGCGATTGCCACCGCTTTCAATTACATTTTTTCTTTATCTATTTCCTAAATTTTAAATCATTATGGTCCTATTTGTTTATCATAACTGATGTTGGTTGCATATATTTTGACATTCGTTTACACATAATTTTTCGTAGGGAAATTATCCATAGAAATTTATAGAAATCAACGTTGCATCCATATCGATATTTCAAATACGCTTTCTTTATCTATTTACTAAAATTATAATCATTACAGTCCTATTTGATTATCATGAGCGATGTTGGTTGCATATATATATATATTCTATATTACATCTTAGTAAAAAAAAATAGGAATATTTTATATAAATAATATTTTTGTAAATTATTTTCTGTGATGAAATTATTCATAAATTCCTATAATCAACGTTGTATATCGATCAATAATTAAATTTTCTTCGTTCATTTCCTAAAAATTAAATCATTACGATCCTATTTGATTATCATAAGTAATGTTGGTTGTATATATTTGACATTTGCAGTGTTGAATCTTAGTGAAAAAAAACGATTAGGACTACTTTATATTATTAATATTTTTATGCTCGCCTGTATCACGAAAATCAACAAAAATTTGTGGTGGCTGTTAAACCAGAAAGGGGTAGAAATAGGGCCGGAGAGATTTATATCAATAAATAAATTGATATAAATCTCTTTCTATTTAAAAAAAAAAACAATATTTTTATAAATTATATTATATACATGATGAAATTATCCATCAAATTCTTATAATTAACGTTGTATATGGTTAAAATTAAAATCAGTACAGCCCCATTTTTGCCACTTAAGGCAATAATTTTATATTAGAATTAGTTTGATTATCATAAGTAATGTTGGTTGCATATATTGATCGCCGCTGTTCAATATCCAAGTTGTGACAGTTCAAGCCTTTGCAATTGTTGTTGGTCGAATAGATTGTCACATTACCTATTTTGTATTAGGAATTTAAGGTAATATTCACTATAATGTATGTAATAAATCAATACCATTTCATTTGAAATCTAAAAAGCTATTAGTAACTTGTGCATTCGTTAAATTGTTCGTAAATTTCATTACATAATTGATAGGTTATGTTTCGCTATTTAATATTTTGATATTTGCAGATGGGTCACGGACATGGACACGGCGATCCCTACAAAATCCCCGACTACAGAATCTACAAGGTCGAGGATGTACCTATTCTGATGCAAACCCAGAGGGCTTTGCAGTCGCAGGGATTGAAAGACCCATGGCTACGTAATGAAGTGTGGAGATACAACGAGAAGGAGTTTGGAACATTCTCGTCGCGCGTCAAGATGACTTTCTTCAGGGGATTCAAGTATGGTTTTGGTGCATTTCTGGTCACCATCGCAGGAACTGCCCTATATGACAAAATGTTTCCATCCAAACATGATCATGGCCATCATTAATTTAATAAACTATTATTAGTAGTCTAATGTAAATAAACATTCAAAACGAAGATATTTATTTATTAAACTTAACAATGTATAAATATTCTCCAAGCAATTTACGCTCTTTAATAATCTTGTGGGCAAATCCTAAGGTGAACATAAAATCTATAACCTCTTTGGGTTTGTTTTCTTTTAATAGAAGCAAATAGAAGATTCCTTTGCAACTTAAAATATTTGGAATTTTTGGTAACAGTTTATCAATTATTTCTCTACCGTCTTTACCTCCAGCCCACGCTCTGTTAATGCCATTTCCGCAAAGTTCTTCAGAATCCGTTACAACGTACGGCGGATTGAATACAATCACATCGAACATGTTTTCTTTGAATTGCCCCAACAAATCCATGCAGAGCGGTTGGATCGCAGTCGCATTCAACTCGCCCGTCATCTGCGTTGCTTTGCACGCACTCATGTTGATGTCGACAGCGAAAAAGTTTGCGTTCTTCAAAGCTTTGGCCAAAGAAGTTATAATAACTCCGCTCCCCGAGCCAATTTCAACGATATTCAATGGTTTGAGATCAACTAAATTGCCAAACTCCTCTTCTAATGCGTCCAGAAACAAAAAACTGTCCTCGCTGGGTTCATACACGTCCGCGTGCGACGATAAATCATACTCGGCTGTCTGTAAATGCATTTTTTTTTTACAAATCTTCAATTGAATGCTCCAATAAAGCCTTCTTCTTCAATGATTCCTTCTCAATAGATTGATGCACTTTGCTCAAACGATCATGGGTGCTTTGCAATATATTTGTTAATACAGTGACCCTATGCTTTGCACTTATCAGTTTCTTTACGTAAATCTCAATGTCAGCATAGTTCCTTTGAGATTCAGAAATCTTTTTCAGTTCCTCCGTCAATGATTCAATGCACTGCTTCAATTCCAATTGTGATATCCTGTAAATAAACATATATTAATAATTAGAAAAAATAAAGCAACTTTATTACCTTGTGGCTCTTAATCTTTCATCCAGTTGATCAACTGTAGGCTTAATCAATCCCATCAATCCTTCAGCCAAAGTGTCCCTCGTCGGATTATCGCAAAAGTTTTCCGTGTTTTCATCAATAGAAGTTGCTGTACTTTCACTATCAATGTCCATCGCTTATAGATTGAGAAACGCACAAACAATCCTCAATAATAACTAAACATTATTCTTCTGCTTGCCAAGTTGACATTTGCCATATGACGTTTAACAACATGTCAATTAGTGACATGAATAGGCAACTCACATTGCTAAATAAGCAACACAAACTGATTAGGCAACACACATAACTATATAATTTTTTTTTAAATATCAAGCAAATAATTAACGTAATATATATATATATATTAATTTTTTTTTAAAGATAAACTTTTTTTTTTGGAAAATCAATTATTTATTCCAAACACAGTAGCAATTCTCCAAAAATATTTGAAACAACTTCAAATAAAAAAAATCTGCTTACTAATATTACAATAATGGCACGTTCCATCCATCATCTACAACACGAATTTAGGCACAACGTCTTTTGTTATAAAAATATTCTTAACATATAATTTGTATTCCTTAGCTAAGCTATCCGTTTCTATCTTTCATTCTCTTTTTTTTTTGGTTTTTGCTTGTTCTTTTTTCTATAGAAAAATATACAAAATTTAAACTAGTTTGTTAAAAAATACTAAAATAATAAATTAAAAACAAAATACAAAAACATTTCTCTAAACTTCACATGTAAATTAAGTAGTTCTCAGTTTTGAAGTACTTTTTAGCGAATTGCTTCCCGTATTCGGTCGGGGAACTTAACGCGATATCGTCGAGGGTCATTATGAAGCCGGGCAAGAAAGTGGTTCGAAGTATGTTCATCATACCGGTACCCACACCTGATCTTCGGTGATTCTTAGAAACCCAGATTCGCGATACGCCGCATTTAATTTTGTAACTCTCCTCCGAGCACAGATCGACGCCGCTCGTGCTAGACAACATCTTGTAAGCAGTAGTAACGATGTCAGCTACTAAACAGCCTACAATAGTTTTATTCTTTATAAATAAATAAACCTGAAATCGAACAAGAAACAAAGATTAATATAGTTGATTAAGTGGATAAATGGAATTCTCTTACAATTGATTTATCCACTGGGAAGTCCAGCTCGTAAAATCCTAAATCTCTATTGACCACTTCAACAAGATCTTTAATTTTCTTCCACCAAGCTTTAGAATCTCCAGGTTGGACTTTGATAATCCTACTGTTCTGATCGATATTCATGACGACGCGCTCATTTTTCCATCCCTAAAAGAATTAGATTGATTATTTGAACAATTTCAAATTATTAGAATACTCACAGCAAATTTGAATATGTTTGTGGCATTGTGGTAATTCAAATGCTCGATTTCATCATTAGGATCGCCCATATGGTAAACCGTTTGGCATTCGCTGCATTGCGTCAAACCGAAACGTTTTTGGCCAGCATCCAGCAACAATTGACTCTCCGGTAACTTCTGCCATTTCTTAGTCTGATTCACCGGTTTCTTGATTTCGGCGTCATCCGCAGTCTTGCTAGACCCATAAAATATTGGATATAACTTGGGTTGTTGTTGTTCTTGTTGCTGCTGTTGTTGTTGTTCCATATCTACAGAGAAATTATTTAATTTAGTTGCAGTCAACTGCTGCTGCTGAGATTCGTCTAAAAGGGCGTTAATATTAAGCCGTGCTCGTTTCGGGCTTCGAATTGCCAATCCGGAGGTCATGTCGCACATCTGCGACGTCGGCGACAGAATCAAATCGGACTTGTTCGATTCGTCTTTCAACGTGTCTAAAATATTGTCGATATCCACATTGAATTCCGGGTAATCAGGCATTTTCCGTTTCTTCGTCGCTTTTTTTTGCAAGAGATTCATCTTTCCATCGCCCACCTTCAACTTGATATTCTTATTTATAGTCACGATGCCCGAATTTCGTGTCGACTTGAAGAATCTTTTATTCGAAACGTTCTCATTTGCGCAAACGTTTTCCTTATTTGCGTCTTCCTCATCCTCCTCAATCTTATCATCATCTACTCCTTCTATTTGCGTGGATTCGAGATTGCCAAGAATCTGGTCCATTTTTTGTATCTGCTTAGGCGAGATCGTCGTTTTCACGCACGCCACTTGATCTAGGTAATCGTTGAGCGGAGATTTATCCATGATGTTTAAGGCGGCTTTGATGATAGCCTGCTTGGATAGAACCTTCTTTTTGGGTTTTTTGATCTTGTGCTTAACACCAGCGTTTATCTGTCCAAACCTGTTCTTGTTCTTCAAACGTCTGCTGCACAGATAAGTGGTGTCCGCCTTCCTTTTCGTATCTCTAGCAACTTCGGTGTATTTGCCTAACATCCGTTTCGTCGTTTGACTCTCTTTGGGATAGAAAGATTTGACCGGCACTATGTAATCAGGGAATAGAGCAGTGCGAACTTTCGATTTATTCGTTGATTCAGTTTTCGCCGTTTTCGTCTCCGGCGAAGCAACGTTATCTCCCTCAACAAGCTCTTCCTGCAGCTTTCGTTTCTGATGTTTAATGTTCACTTTCACTGTTGAGGTGTCATGCGGTGTCTTCAATTTCGATGTAGGAGATTTGCCGATTGGCGTTAGCAGTGTCACCGGTTGCGGTGGAGAGTACGTCAGTGGTGAGGAGACACTCTGTCCTGGAGTCACCACCAATGGAGACATATACAGATCTGCATTTGTTGAGATTGTAGAAGGAGTTGCTTCCAGATCGTTTTGATACAATCTGGCATCTTCATTTGTGTTTTCGAACAACACATAATCATCAATGTTGTTTCTGAAGAAGCTGAAGTGGTTCAAATTCTTTGCATTCACAGCAACATCACAGGAGGAATTTGAGTCACTGTTCTGCAATGGACTCATCACCCCCAGATCACTGTCACAATCATCATTGGGGAAAAGGGCTTTCCTCCTCGTGCAAATTTTGTCTGTATGCTCATATTTGCTTTGAGATAAGGTGAGATTCTTATCCTCTGGACCCATTTTTTATTTGCTCTAAAACAATTATTCATCAGATTACTTTCATATCTTCATTCGAATCCTCTCATTTAATTCTAATACAGTAATAAACCTATGCTATATAATAATTACTGCAAAAATTATTATTAGCTATAATTAACACATTTTTTTTTTAAATAATTTCCATAAAGCAGAATCAGAAATTAAATCAAATTTTTGAATACACTTAAAAGCAATTGTATGATATTATATCAATCGTGCTTTGTAAATAATTAGCGAAATTATTTATTGAAGCATGCTATGTTTATAATAAAACAGTTGATAAATAGTAGTTAACCTTAACCCCTTGATTTCCATATGAGCTAATATCTGTATATTAGCTGAAAAGGAAATTACTTACCATTTGCAAATTATATGTTCTTTTGTTGTATAAACGTATAACAATGTGAAGCATTCGATAAATAAAAGTGTGGCTGGAGCTATTCCGCCAAAACCAATGAAAAACTGAGAACTGGTAGTTTACGCGCCCAAACAAACCGGTGCGCGGTTAACTGTTGAATAATAAATACCAGGCGGGAGGGATACTTTATATTATAACGCAAGATGGTGATTATTAGGCAACCTGCAAGGTATCCGTGTTTTCATAGCTGCTGGTATTTTCTTCCTTAAAAGCACACTTTTCTTCATTCTAATTACCGAAAAAACAACGTTTCTTAGCGATATTTAAGGAATGATTTATCCTTCATTGGACTTTAGTATTTTATATATTTAATAATAAAACAAAGTAGAGCATTTCCAGGAAGACTAAATATATGAAAAATGCATATACTTTTGCATACATATCATAGTACATATACCATATGTTCAGAACATATGGAAAGCCGTTACTTACGAAATAATACGAAAAAGAACGACATTTTTACCTAGTTGCTATTTAAAAAACAACGAATGTTTCTTTAATTTTTGCTTGTTTACAATTCTATAAGATTCTAAAACATGTATGTTATTTTCGAATATATAAGTTTATAATTTTTATATTGTGTTGACTGTGTTACTAGAGTCACATAATTAATAATATTGTTGGCTACAGTGTATACGTTACCGCGCCAAAACTGTTGTCAACAGATTTATTCTATTGTTTGAAGACGTGCAACAGTCTGTGGCAGTCTGTGGTTAAAAATTTACGTTTTAAAGTTTTATTTCTCATAAAATTTTGTTAGAAAGTGTTAATTATATGATTATAAAATAAGCTATAAACATTTCCACTTGAAAATGGATAATTTTAAGTGGACTGGAGAAGAAGTCTATTGTTATAATGAAAATTTGAAGGATCAGCATTATAAATTCTACAGGTAAATTTATTGCAATTATCACGTATAATTAATTGCTCATTATTATATGTGTTTTTGTTTTTTATTTAGGTCTTTCCAATATGAAAATTATACTTTCAAAGTTAACGATATGGCCTTAGTGAAGAGTAGCAGTACCAAATTGAAAGTTTGCCAATTGCTGTGTCTATATGAGTCATCTGCAAAATGGCATAAAACAGAACAGCTTCGGGCTGTAGTCAGATGGTTCACATTTACCAAGGACCTGCCCAGACTGTACTTGGAGGGCCATACATTTGATGAAGAGAATGAGGTAGTTGAGGATCTGAGGAAGGCCAACGATATTTTGAATTTGAGGAACATCATGTGGAAAGCCAGCTTGGTTTTTGCTATAGAAACTGATCCAGTCCATTTGATATCCGAGATGCAACTTGACAAAAGGGTTTATTACTCTTGCAGGTACAAGATCAAGAAGAATAAGTTGATTCCAATCTTTGATACTTCATTGGAAAGTGATTGCACACCTGATATCAAGATAGAGGAGGAAAAATTGCGCAACAGGAATTTAGTGCTGTCTCCAAGCAATAAATTTAATGCCGCCGCGAATGTAACACCGAACAAAGCTAAACGAAATTTGAATGATTCGTTTAACAACACTCCAACAATGGAGAGTCCTGTTATGAACTACTCGATTGTTGAGGAGAGCGAAATTGAACCTCTGAAGATCAAATTGAAGTTATCAAAATCCCAGTTGCAGCCCTCAGTTTGCCTAGAAAAGTTGCCTGATAATTTAGTATACGAAATGGTAAATAAGGAAAACGCTGAAGCAACAACACCAAGTGTGAGGAAATCGACGAGGGTTTCCATCAGAAAGTCTTATACGGATTATATCTCGCCGCGGAAGACTCCAAGGAGGGATCGTTTGAAAGGCGCCAACGATAACTTGAGCAAACCAGCAACCAGAAGCAATGAAGACAATCAGACTTTGGAATCGTTGAGTTACACACCGAAACGAAGGACGAGAAATAAAAGCACCGAAGTAATTGAACTACTGACACCCGAGAAGAAGCAGAAATTAGATGACTCAGGTTTATCGAGGAGTAAAAGGAAATCCATGAAAACTGTGACTTACGCTGAAATCGACGACGAAGTCGAGCTGTTAACAATCTTAGATTCGCCTCCTCCACCGAAATTTGAAACGCCCGTGAAAATAAAAACCAGACGCAATTCGGTTGCTGAAAAGAAACTGTCTGTTGAGACTCTCTTGGATTCACCTCCTCCACCGAAAATTGAAACGCCTGTGAAAATAAAAACCAGACGCAATTCGGAGGCTGAAAAGAAAATGTCTGTTGAGACTCTCTTGGATTTGCCTCCTCTGAAATTCGAAACGCCTGTGAAAATAAAAACTAGACGCAATTCAGAGTTGGAAAAGAAACTGTCTTTTGAAACACCCATTAAGAAAGTGGTTTTAGAAGAGACGCCAAAGAAGAAAACTGAAATTGAACTTAGAACGCCGACGAGACAGACGAAACGTGTTAAAGTGTTGGATTCGATCATCGAAGAAATGAAAAAAGCTAAGATAACGCCAGCTCCCAAAACACCTAAAGCACCGAAAACACCAAAAGTATCGAAAACCCCTAAAGTTCCGAAAACTCCAACAAATTCGTCCGCTTCGTTCAGGAAAAAGTTGATGGAAGGAACGATAACACCGTCAATGCAGATCAGAAATGTACCAGTCTTGAATGCTGCTACCCCATTAAACATGGCCAGAACTAAACTGCACGTCTCGTACGTACCTAAAGCTTTGCCGTGCAGAGAAAAGGAATTTGATGATATCATTAGTTTCGTCGAAGGAAAATTGTTGGACGGTTGCGGAGGGTAATTATATATATATATTTCTTTTTTTTAATCATTTCATTTGTTTTATCGTTCTAGGTGCATTTATATATCAGGTGTACCAGGGACTGGAAAAACTGCCACTGTGACCGAAGTCATTAAAAACTTACAAAGTAAAGCCGATGATTGCGAAATTCCTGAATTCGATTATGTTAGCATCAACGGGATGAGATTATCCGAACCTAGGCAATCCTATGTTGAGGTGTGTATAAGTAAAAAAAAAAATGAAAGTACAAAAATGTAGTCTGTAATTTACATACTTTGTAGATATTGAAACAACTCGACGGACAAATCGTTGTGTGGGAACAAGCGCAAAAAATGTTGGATAATCGTTTCACAAAGAAACAAGGCAAAAAGAAACAAAAACCAGTAGTTTTGTTGGTGGATGAAGTGAGTATATAACATTCACATATTGAAAGAAATGGATGGTAATGATACGATTTTAGTTGGATATTTTGTGCACGAAAAGACAAGACGTTGTTTACAATTTACTGGATTGGCCTACAAAGGCTACAGCGCAATTGATAGTTCTTACGATTGCCAATACCATGGATTTGCCAGAGAGGTACAATTCAATATAATAATCATAAACAACTAATCTAACAGTTTCAAATATATTTTTCCAGATTATTGATGGGAAGAGTAACGAGTCGCTTGGGTTTAACGCGTTTAACGTTCCAAGCTTATACACACAAGCAGCTGCAGGAAATCGTGACGAAACGTTTGACCGGTACGAATGCGTTCAATCCAGACGCTATTCAGTTGGCCGCAAGGAAAGTGGCTTCGGTGTCTGGAGATGCGAGAAGGGCGTTGGACATTTGTCGAAGAGCCGCCGAAATCGCGGAGGCCGACAACAATGCGGAGTTGGTGTCGATGGGACACGTGAATGAAGCACTGAACTCAATGATAACGCAACCGAAAGTGCGAGCAATCAAAGTCAGCTCGAGATTGGAGCAATTAATTCTGCAATCCGTGGTGGCAGAGGTATGAGCATATAAATCTAATTGTAATGTATTTACTAATTAATATTTTTGCAGGTCGAGAGAACCGGCGTCGACGAAACCACTTTCGCCGATGTTTACACCATGTTCCTATCCGTCGCTGGCATTGATGGATTCCGCAAGGTTTCGATAACGATAGCTCTAGCAGCGGTCGCTCGTTTGGGCGCGTGCAGGTTGCTTTTGACGGAACAGAAATCAGTTGATCTGAACCAAAAACTTATTTTGAATGTTAGCTCGGACGATATTTATTACGCGTTAAGGAAAGACTGATATGCAGTATTTTATGTGTACAAACATTATTTTTTATTTAATTGTAGATTATTTTACATTTTTCTATTGCTTTATCTCTGTTTTATAATAAAAATGTTTACCTCAATTAAATTTTATTTAAACGAACGTTGCTAATTAAATTTAATTGAAAATATCAAATCCCAATTTTCACAGTGAATTATATCTACATAATAGATAGATACGACTTTACCAGTATACTAGTTTTAAAGAGTGAATATTTAGCTTTAATTTGTATGGTCATAAATTAATTTGTCTCTAATACTTTTTGAGATATTAGTAAAAATGTAATGGCTTAGAAATCATCATCAGTATCATTAGAAATAGAGATTTTATTGAGAATATTTACACATTTTAAACTCTTCGTTTTTGTGTACTGATGTAAAGTACATTGTTGCCCCGTATGAATGCATCTCCATGCTTATTCTTCAATTGTCCATTGACATATTCTTCAGTTTGCTCCAAAGCGATATTCATGTATCCATCCAGACATGCCAAGACACCTAAAAATAATAAATACAAAATGTTAGAAAAAAAAATAGAAAGTAAACTCTTATGTTGACTTGTTGCTAGTTTTTAAATACAAAATAATACGTTAAACAGTACTAACCTCTGTAATCTACGCCGCTATTTAACTTGACAACAACCGGTCGTGCATGAATTTGTTGAATGAAATTTGATAAAGCTTCCTTGCGACTCATTTTAAAGGATTTTTTAGTGAAATATAATTGATAAATAAACAGTTAACGTACTAAATCTTTAGTGTACTAAAATCGCTGTTTGACACAGTATGTCAGTTATTTTTGGTTTGACAGCAGATACCAGCTGGGTAAATTCGTAAATAATTTTGTACAGGGTGTACAGAAAACCAAAATAACCAAGTAATTTTTGCCAATGTAAGAAAAATAATTATAGTTATTTTATATACAATATAGAAGAAACACTTTATTTAATTATGAATATTTATAATTTCCATAAAATAAATAAGTATAAGTCGTATATGTAATGCTTTCATTACAATATATCATGATAAAAATACACTGATCAAAAAATCCGAACTTAATCGATTACTCCCGATTAGACAGAAAGCATGCATCTTTGTTTTCAAAATATTTTTTAGTAAGGTTATGCTTTTTCTGACATGTGTTTAGTTAGGTTATAATTTACAATGGTAAGTTTTTAAATTTATTGTTTTTATTTATATTCTATATATATGTGTGTTATGTTTAGGGTTCCAAAAAGGCTGTTAAAAACTCGTCCTCTAGTAATAATAAAAAATCAGTAAAAGTAAAGGCTTCCAACAAAAAGTTCAAAGGTGGTAAAAACAAAAGAAGAGAAACTGTACCCAAATTAATTAAGCCTAAAATTAAGGATGTTGAGGAATCTGAGGAAAGTGATTATGGAGAGGATATGCTTGATATGGTGGAGGAGGAAGATTTGGCCTTTTTGAAAACTGCAATTGCCAACAAATCTTATAGCCTATTGAAAAATGTTAAATTTGACAAGTAAGTTTAATAGTTTGTTAAAAATCATAAATTGTAACTTGATTTTTATTGCAGATCAAAAGGACAGAAACGAAAGTTACAGGACGAGGAAGAAGATGATGATGGTGATGATTTAGAAAATGATTACGAAAGTCAACTGAAACCAACAAAGGTGGTAAAGAATTTGCTTCCAATTAAAACTAATAAAGGTATAGTTAAAAGATCAGTTGAACAAGATGAGGTTGATGAACCAGAAGAGGAGGAGGAAGAGCAGATGGAGGAATCATATATTGATGATGAAAATGAGGATACTGGTGATGATGATGATGATGAAGGCATGTATGTGTTCAATGAAGACGGTATAGATAAATCCGTGCCAGTTTCCGCAGCTCAAATGTTATCAAATCGCAACGAAACTTTGAGACAGAAAAAGATTTACATTGGAAATCTAAGTTCGATAATTCTCGAAAACCCTGAGGAGAATATATTGAATTTACGTTTGTTAATGAAGATATTGGACGATGATACGCCGGAGGTGTACGTGACCGTTCGCAAATTAGCGATCGTCGCGTTATTGGAGGTTTTCAAAGATATTTTGCCCAATTACAACTTGAAGTTGCAAGATATCACGGAAACTAAAGTTAAGAAGGACACTTTGAAGCAGCACAAATTCGAGGAAACTCTTCTGAGCAGTTACAAGAAGTATTTACAGCATCTGGAGAAGTTCATGTACATTTTACATCGAAAACGAGGAGACGCGCGCGTCTTTTCCGAGGGTGAAATTAATGTGGCCGAGGTCGCTGTCCATGCTATGTGCGATTTGCTTGTGAGCCATCCGTACTTTAACTTTGCGCAGAATATTGTCCAAACGATAGTACCGTTCTTGAATAATCCCAATAAGAATGTTAGGCAATTGGTGGCAGCAGCTTGCAAAACTGTCTTCAAGGAAGATAAACGTGAGGAAATCACGTTGAAGGTAATGCGAGCCGTAAATCAGTACTTGAGGAATCACGCGCATAACGTGAACGCGGATATGCTCGAGGTGTTCTTAGCTTTACGTATCAAAGATGTTAATTTAGATCAGGAGAAGGAACACGATATTAAGGAGAAGAAGCTGAATTCGAAGAAAGGGAACATTCTACGATTGTCGAAACGCGAGCGAAAGGTATTTTTTTTATTTAAGTGATTTAGTAATTATAAATTATGCAAGATTTGTTTTCTTTTTTTGTGCAGAAAGGAAAGATGTTGAAGGAACTTGAAAAAGAGATGCTTGAAACGAAAGCAGAGGAAAGCAAGCAAATGAAGCACCACAACTTGACGGAGATAACGAAGATCTTGTTCGGGATTTACTTTAGGATTTTGAAAAGCTCGAATAACACTAAAGTTTTGGGCGCTTGCTTAGAGGGTTTGGCTAAGTAAGTTATCAAATTCATCGTATGATTTATACGAGAATATAATGATTATTTATTGCAGGTTTGCGCATTGCATAAATTTAGAGTTTTATGTTGATATCGTGAATGTGCTGGACAAATTGTTGAAGGAGGACTGGCTGGGTTACAGGGAAAACTTGAATTGCGTTCGAACGGTTTTCTCGATATTGGGTGGACAAGGAGAGATTTTGAACATGGATCCGACAAGGTTCTACAAGTATTTCTACCAGGATCTTTTGTGCACCACTGCAGGCAGAACTCACAATAACATGGAGATCGTATTTAGCGCGTTGGCCGAAGCGCTCCTCAATCGCAGAAAGAAAATCACGAACAAACGGTTAATCGGATTCGTGAAACGAGTCACAACTTTGGCACTTCAGCTGCTGCACAATGGATCGATCGGTGCACTCTCATTCGTTAAAACCGCATTCCAGTTAAATTCCGCAACTGATATCCTCTTGGATCTGGATAATTCTGTCGGTGAGTTTTAATCTTTATACACCTTCTATTGTCAATCAATTTTAATGTTTGTTTCTTTTTTATTTAGGCGATGGAAAATTCGATCCACATTTAGAAGAACCCGAATACTCTGGAGCAGCTAACACCGCTCTCTACGAGTTGACTTTATTGGCGAAACATTACCATCCGATTGTAGCCAAGTATGCGGTGCATATAGCAAATGGGGCCAATTCGGCGAAGGAAGGCGCTACTTTGCCCATGGAATATGCCAAATGGTAAGTGGAAAGTTTATAAAGGTGTCAATCAATTAATATTATTATTGTTGTTGCAGTACAATGGAAGAGTTATTCGAAAAGTTCGATATGTCTGAGATGGCGTTCAATCCACCGATTAGAGTTCCGAAGCAAGTGCAGGCGAAGGCGCGCCCCGAACGGCACGAGTTCGCGAATGAAGATTTCAAGAGAATGTGTTACAAAAAACTAAAATATGAAAAGTCCAATGAGGCCTTCTTCATCGGTATTAAATAAATATCTATACAATTTGAAACATGAATTCTTTAGTTATTTAAAATTTACAAAAACTTATAAATACTTGGGTGAATCGAAAGACAATATTTATATAAGAAAATATAAATGAAATTGTATATATTATAATCATTTGCTGTTAGCGACGGCCGACGTGGCGCACATCTTATTCAAGTTATCCCTGAGCGCCTTCAATTGTCTTTGTGTATTTGCATCGATTTCGGGGATCTGCGATTGCCTCAAACCCCTGTGCGGTTGAATCGTGATGATCCTTCCATCGCCCAACGGGATGTTCACGTTCGCCATTTGGTCCAACATAACGTTGTTCACCATCAGCGGGCTTCCTTGCAGCGAGATCGCCACCTCACCTTGCTTCGGTCGTCGAAGTATCACCTGCGGCGTATTTGGTTTCACCTGAAACGTACACAGAATATTGCTAATGTTGCTTTTCTCTTAGTTTTTCAAGTATTATTACCTTCGGCGTAACCATACCGAACGACTCGATCGGTTTATTTTTCTTCAGGGGTGTTTTGTGCAAGGGTATTGCAGATGGATTCTTGTTTCTGGAAAGTGACCTGGACACTCTCTTTGTGGCGGTATTGTTCACTTTAGCTCTGCTCCTCGATGTACGCGAAGACATAGCTGATGACTGAGAACCGCTGTTCTCCGCTGTAAGATATCCTATATAGTGCAAAAGAATGGGCCACATGTAATGTTAATAGTTGAAATGTCTAGCTAAATTAGTAAACACACACACACACCATATAAGCACAACTACCCCCATAAGTAAATGAAATGAAGAAGAAGAAGAGAGAACACATGAAATTACCTTCATCATCAGCTGATGATCTGCTGCGTTTCACTAATTTAGATTTTTTACCCTTCTGAATACTGCGGGTCGCATCAAAGAAGGTCTCTGCAGAGTAATTCTCACAGATCGAATTAATAGTGGCTGTACCATCAGTCTCAGTCTGCAAAGAAGGAGAAACAGTAATTTTCACCTGTTGATTAAAATACATCAAATAATTACCCGCAATTCGGCGATAGTCTTATTTAATGTATGGAATGGGATGGACAATCGAATCATCTGAAAATTCCTCTCAAGTTCCTTGATCAATTGATCAATCTTGCTTTCCCGTTGTTGCTTCTCATTATCAACTGCAAAATTTACCTTCCTTACTAAGACAAACACTTCGAAACAAACTGCAATGTTTACTTACATATTTTCTGATGCATGTCCAGCATGCCCAGGATAACTTCATTGTTCTTATTCACTGAACTCTTCACCACTTTAGTTCTCGGCATTGTTTTCGAGCACGTAACGAGCAAACAAACGTTTACAAAAAAAAATCTCAACGGTCTTTGTGATAAAATGGGAAAGTCTACGGTTCAGACTTTACGTGTCTATATATATATAAAAAAAAATCACATTTAATCACGAATATGTAGAGAATATCTTCGTTTAAAAGCCAAATTTTCAAAAATAATCACAGCTTTTCCCTTTTGACTGGGCTTCAAACCAAACTTCTATCACTTTTGTCCGTTACATCTGACCAACTGCGCAAACGCACTCTTCGATAATTCTCACCAATTCTCAGTGTTATTATGAAATGATTTTTTTTTATCAATTAGTATTTATATAATTAATTATTTCTAATTGGAAAAACTTAAATAGAAAAACTCGAACAATTTGTATAATTAATAATTGATTCAATAATTAGTAATGAATATATGTTACCAAATATACATTCCACCAATTAATTTGCATAACTTGTGGAATTATTCCAACGAAAATATAAATCTATAACAAGGCCAATTGATAAGGATTGATTTTCTATATATATATATATATTAAAATGTGTAATGAAAATAATTCTGTATGCTTTTATGAAAATTTCGTGTTTATTGTCTAATGCGACTTAATCTAGCTATTGCAGCATAGTTAATATTTAGTACAATTAGTCATTATGGATGAGCCAAGTAAACGAATTTGGTTGAAATAAACAGCTGGTTTTACAGTCTTGTACACACTTGTACAGAGAACTGTAGAGAACGCGCTTGCGTATCGAGTGCGCTAGTTAAAAATGGCGTTGTTGTGAAGGGGGCGCAGATCCTTCGACGTATGTGAATGTGTGAAAACTATTGATATGTGCATGTTTACTAACGATGATCTACTATCGTTTGTTCGATACAGATGGTAATTGCTGTACTTCGCAACGTTCAAATACATTTTCTGAGCAAGGTGAGTACAAGTACAGTTTTGGCAGCAACTCACAAAGTTGACCCTACCTGGACTAGGTCAAAGGAAGCATATATATATATATATATGTAGTTACACAATAGAATAATGTTTATTTTTATACCTCTAACATTCCATATAAATGCATTTTCCTTTTGTCCCATCAAAGAATAATTCGTCTTGAACATATATTGATTGGAATTTTCACAATTAGTATTTTGTTATCTTTCAAGTTCAGATGTTGAAAGGAAGACTTTACAATAAATGTTATTGCATAGTAAAATTATAGTAAATAACTATTGTTTAGAAAAGTATATATCTGTATGTGAAACAGTTTTATATACGTATGGTGATAATAAATAGCAGGAAGGAAATGGATTAATTTGCTAAATTGGTGATGGCTATTATTTAGTAGTGTACATTATAAATAAACTGAGCTGAATTGGAGTATCAATTTTTACATATGGGAATTTGACAGAATAATTGTCAATTGGAGTGGGAAGAATTTAATTTTTATTATGATGACATTCAAATCGATACGGGGAAGGTTTGCATGAGGAGGAGGAGGTTGTTGATGATCAACATTCAGAGAAGAGGATTGTAATTTATGTTTTGTGTGTATAATTTTGCAGTGTTGTCGAGTGGATGGCAGCAGGTATGATCCGACACCTGTTGCTGATGTCAGGTTTCGGATGCACGGATGATTGTTCGGGCAGGGGCGAGTGCCATAACGGCACTTGCCTTTGCGAGATTCGTTTCGCCGGTGAATATTGCGACGGTCCAAATTTACCGTACCACACCGGAATCGGCGGCGTTTTCCTCGTGGTAGCCTTCGTCTGCGCCGTTCAGCTGCTCATGTGCATCGCCTCTGAGTACCACAGGTTGAAGGCGCCTACCTTCCTCAAGGCATGCAAGATCACCACGCAGAAATTCTTATACTTTGTGACGTTCCTTGCGAGCATCATAAGGGGTGCTTACTTCCTGTCGCCGGTAAGCAATAAATCAATACCATTTAACAAAGCAATTGATTTAAAAATAAAAATCGTTTCAGGATAACTTCAAGAACGGATGGAGCAGCAGTTTGCTGTCTGCTTATTACCCGTTACTGATGACCGGGTCCTCGCTGATCGTTTGCTTCTGGGCTGAGGTGGGTGAATCAATCGGAATGGAATTCGAATACTTGTTATGGGTTTGAGTGCGCTCGCACTCGCTCGAACCGATAAGCAAGCTTCTCGTAAAACAATCGTTTTCTTGTTTTCCTTTTTGCAGGCGTTCCATTTGCGCGACATACGCTGGGAAAAGCCTCAGTTCTTATCCAAATCGTTCCTCGGTTTCGTCACTTTCAATCTCATAAATTTCGGCCTTCTCTTGGCTGAGGTAGTTACAACACAGTTGGCCGATTCTTCAGATACCGAGCGTAGTTTCTACACGCACATCTTCAACGGATGTTACGCTGTCCTCATGTTCATCGTCGTCGTGTTTTTCCTCATCTACGGCGTCGAAGTCTACTTTAAGGTAAATTGCGAAGCTATTAATATCTACGAACGAAACGAACACGTTTTGTTTGTTTCAGAAATTATCGATTACGATTTGAGCAGCTCTTAAGGCTGTCAAAAACATATATTAAGATTAGATCAATAGTAATAATAATAATAATAAGTAAAGTGAATTATTTTGCAATTAGGTTCGTGGTGGTTTCGTGGCGAAACCAGTACAAATTGCCGGTGCAGGAGAATCGGAACCTCTCCGAATTCAGACGCAGGAAGAGTTGAGACCACTCATCAATAATTCGCAACTGCACCAATCGCGTATCGGTCTTCTCAGCCAGGCGTTGATGCTGATCGTGATCGTCGCTTTCCTCTTCTCCGAGACTCTCTCGGAATTTTGGAAAACCAAGGTGCCTGTGAATTCTCGCAACTGGCACGACATTCTGTTCCGTGTGGTCGAAATCGGCGTGGCCATCTGGTTTCCGGCCGTTCTTTGGAATTGCATGCAACCAGGTGAATTATGGATTCTGAATCCAAAGAAGTTGCTGGCCAGATTGGACCAGAAGCAGTGTCAGGAGGAGGTGGCACCTGTTGCGGATAAGGGCAACGAGGAGGAAGAGGACGACGCGTTTCTTGAGAAGAGGGAATGCTGGATTTGCTATGACTCTGATAAGAAGGATCCGTTGATACAGCCGTGCGATTGTACCGGGGACGTTTCAAGCGTGCATCACGATTGCCTGAGACGATGGCTGATGGAGAGCACAGCCACGAATGCCGAACATCTGAAATGTAAAGTGTGCAAGTGCGCGTACGACGTTCAGAGCACGACAAAGTTGGATTGGGAACGGGGCTTCACCGCTCAGCATTGGGGTAGCACCGCTTTCATTGTTACGTGTCTCTGTTTGACGGTTGCTGCTGCTTGGATTGTTATTCAAATGTTCGAGGATTCGTACATAAGGATGATCAGCGCAAGCATCGCTTTACTTGTCATTTACGTTTGCATCAGGTAAGTTTTCTTATAACTTCCTTTCGCAATTCGTATACTAAATGTTTGTTTGTTTGTTCTTTCTAGATTCTTGGGCCAAAATACGGTCAGCGCGTACCAAAGAGCAAAAGTGGGCGGTCTGAGCATCGGTAACCATGTTACCACAATCAGTGGCAATATAACCGTTGACATGGCAACGGCGACTCAGTCTGAACCACAGACGGCACTCTAGATGTAAACAAAATATTTTCGTTAAACTTTTCACTTTCTTCGATTCTTTTCTTTTTATTAAATGTGATAATTCTAATATTAGTTACTTTCTTATTTTATTATATACATTAGGATATTTGTATAGAACTGTTACATTATGTTTTTTGTTTTGTCTATTTCACATCACACCACATACAAGTACTTTGTTTTCTTTCTTAAGCTACTGATATTTATTACTGTATATTATTTACATTTCTTCTCCGTATTTACTATATTATTAATTGATTTAGAATTATTTAATAATGAATGCGAAAATGAATGAATGTTGTGATGATGATGATGATGATGACGACGAGATGAGGATGTTTCTGAACATATGTGATAAACGGAGGATGCGAAAGATAATACGAAGTTTTCGATTTCAGTTAGTTATTATTATTAATACTATTACTAATCAAAATAACAATACACACTGTTACTGAATATATTCATACATACAAACATATATATATATATGATAAATACCAACGAAAGTATTTTTTTTAACACCCACTTTATGATCATAATTTCTTTAAATTTAATAGTTAGGAATGTATTCTCCTTAAATATTATAGAAATTACCAAAAACCGTGTAGTATTAGGTAGTCGATCTATTCTTTAGCAATCTTATTACCATTCTAGGAATATATTTACATTCGATGATAAATAAATTGTAAACAGTTTATAGTATATATATATATTCTCAAATAATCCTTCAAATAAAGTTTGTAAAAATAAAACATTTAGATTAAATTTAGTACGCCTCCCTGGGGAGGCGTGGACTAGTCTAAGGGGAGGCGCGAATATTAGTAGCAGTGAGCAATTTTCCAAATATCTGCTAAAGTTTTATGTCTTTTATGAAATGGAGGGGGAGGGGAGGCGCCAAATGATTACATACTTTTGAGGGAGGCGTAGTAACATCAAGTTTCGAAACCACTGTCTTAAACTATCCGCAACGATTTTTAACAATAATATTGTTTATTGCATCAGTCGTACAAAAAAAACATACAGAAATAAAAAGAACAAACTAAATATATATAATTACAAAAAAGTCAACTGATACAAAGGGCTATTACCAATTTTACTTTTTGCAGAAAACAATTGCGGCGATTTCTCGGTCGAAGCGCGAATTGTGAAAACTAAGTAATATTTTGTATTTTTGTTAAATCTATATATTCTATATATAATCAATGAAATAAATATTTTAAACATAAAACATTTATAAACGTACGAATATATAGATAATAATTATAGGCAATAATGTTTCAACGGAAACATAAAGTACATACATAGAGAAGTTTTACCGGCAAACTTTCTCAACATTTTTATGCGTTATACTACCATTACATGTACAGCATGGTGCAACGCTACGGCACCGACAGAAACAGTAACACTCATCGGTGTAAAAGATGAGACGACGGATGTCTAGATTCATCGGACGTGGAAGATTGTGATAATTAATTGACATTAAACATTTAAATTAATTTTAGAAATATTTTAACTTTTCCTATAAACCTCGTATAAACGTACGAATATATAGATAATAATTATGGGAAATCATGTTTCAAAGATAACAATAAGTGCATACATACAAATATGTTTTAGCGGCAAACTTTCTTAACAATTTTTATGCGTTATACCACCATTACATGTACACTGACAGAAACAGTAAATGCATACCGATGAGTAAAACATGCGACGACGGATGTCTAGATTCATCGGATGTGGAAGATTGCGACGAATTAATTGACATTAAACATTTAGATTAAACTTAGAAATATTTTAACCTTTCTTATAAACCACTTATAATAATTATAGGGAATAATGTTTCAACGAAAACATAAAAGTACATACATACAAATATGTTTTAGCGGCAAACTATCTTAACATTTTTATGCGTTATACCACCATTACTTGTACAGCATGGTTCAACGCTACGGCACCGACAGAAACGTAAATGGATGGTTCCATGTATAGAAGATCAAAAGATGCGACGGATACGTCGATTGTCTGAATTCAATTAATATAGAAGATTGCGATAATTAATTGAATAAAATATTGCTACGGGACCGATGGTTTCATGTGCAGAAGAAACGAATGCGAGAGATTATTTTAAACATAAAACAGTTACATTACGCTTTTGTGCAGCTCCTCCGTTAACACAGCCTTGTGCTGTTCTCTTTGTTCGTTGTTAATTTACTTTTCGTTTTTTGAATATCATTATCAGTTACTAGTTTTAGAATTCTTAGGTTTAAGCTTGTTCTTAAATTTAAGTTTTCTTTTCTTTATTAATTTAAGTTTCGTTCTTAATTTTAAGTTTTTCATTCTTAATTTTAAGTATTTTCCGTCGATTTTCCGTTTGCATGTAATCATGTCGCTCCCTTTCGATTTCTTCGACCCTCCTGACGAGGGCGATCCCGCCAGCGTTGAGCCTCGCATCCCGCTGATGGCCCCTAAGGAGGTGCCTTACTCAGAGCACACTTTTGCTCTTCAGATGTTGCGTCAAGAAATTGCCGCCCTTATCAAGTCTAATCAGACTTACGTCAAGTTAATTGAGCAACTTACGACCAAAGTTGCGTCGCTCGAAAGAAATCAAAAGTCAGCTCCTTCTGCTGCGAAACCAGTTCTACGAGTAGCCTCTCAAATGCAGTCTACTTCCTCTGCTACTAAACCAGTTCCACGAGTAGCCTCTCCAAAGGCTTCTACGTCTGCTTTCATCGATAACATGATGTCGTGCCAGTCATCATCGTCTGACACCAGTTCAAGTGAAGATTATTCCAACAAAAAGAGACAAAGAAACTCTCCGGTTTCTCCTTCCACTAAAAGAAGACCGCCGTCTTC
>NW_017100039.1:0-967 GCF_001412225.1 Nicrophorus vespilloides | reverse complement strand
AATTAACAGTTGTGCAAATTATTGTATATTTGTGCGCAATGAAAAACTGTTTCAATGTTATTAAACATATTTTTAAATTTAATTTCACATAATAAATTTGAATTTTTATAATAATTATGTAAAACAAATCGATTAGTTAATAAAATTTATGGAAAATATATTTAATTTGTAGATTATTTTACAAAAAAAAAACTGTTTCAAATTATATATCTTAAAAAAATGTTATTTTAATTAACAGTTTTGCAAATTATTGTATATTTGTTGCAATGAAAAACTGTTTCAATGTTATTAAACATATTTTTAAATTTAATTTCACATAATAAATTTGAATTTTTTTTAAATAATTATGTAAAACAAATCGATTAGTTAATAACATTTATGGAAAATATATTTAATTTGTAGATTATTTTACAAAAAAAACTGTTTCAAATTATATAACTTAAAAAAATGTTATTTTAATTAACAGTTGTGCAAATTATTGTATATTTGTTGCAATGAAAAACTTTTTCAATGTTATTAAACATATTTTTAAATTTAATCTCACATAATAAATTTGATTTTTTTTAATAATTATGTAAAACAAATCGATTAGTTAATAAAATTTATGGAAAATATATTTAATTTATAGATTATTTAAAAAAAAACTGTTTCAAATTATATAACTTAAAAAAATGTTATTTTAATTAACAGTTGTGCAAATTATTGTATATTTGTTGCAATGAAAAACTGTTTTAATGTTATTAAACATATTTTTAAATTTAATTTCACATAATAAATTAGAATTTTTTAATAATTATGTAAAACAAATCGATTAGTTAATAAAATTTATGGAAAATATATTTAATTTGTAGATTATTTTACAAAAAAACTGTTTCAAATTATATAACTTAAAAAAATGTTATTTTAATTAACAGTTGTGCGAATTATTGTATATTTGTTGCAATGAAAAACTGTTTCAATGTTATTA
>NW_017100038.1:0-9673 GCF_001412225.1 Nicrophorus vespilloides | reverse complement strand
ATTTTTCTATTGTTGAGTTGCATAAAGAAATGTTGTTCCCTCTTCGTTGCAGCATTTACTCAGCTTTTAGGTATTGTTGATTTAAAAAAAAGCTAAAATTTCGCAAATTTAAGTAAGAAATTTTATTTCTTCTTGATTAAGTTTTTACATTTGTTAAGTTAAGTTAGCTTAGGTTTTGTCGATTTAAAACGTCAATAAACAAAAAAAACTGAAATGTGCAATTGTTTCTTTTCATGGATATTTTTATATCACATTTCTATACTTTGGATAATTCCTTATCAATTAATTATGAAATATCTGAAGATAATTAAAATTACGATGTGCTAAATTTAGTACTTTAGTAATTAATATCAAAAACTTGTAAAATGTACTTCTGTCACTTTGTAATTATTTCTGCAAAAAGTTGATATAAAATTGAAGTTAATAAACAATAGACTGAAATGTGCAATTGTTTCTTTTCATGGATATGTTTACGTCACTTTTCAATACTTTGGATAATTACTTATCAATTTATTAGGAAATATCTTTAGTACTTACAAAAGTCAATTTCATTACTTGGTAAAATCGAAATTAATGAAATCAATCCAAAATGTGGAGATTTAATAATTATATCATACCTAAATTATTTATTATAAATGATGTAACATCACTTTTTGTTGAAATCGAAGTGAAAGGTGGAATATTTTAATTTTAATATATAAATAATACTTCTTTCTGTTTTTGTTTTTTAATAAACATCTTCTTTTTCATCGTAACATACAAAAATATATTATTTCATCCATTATTAACCTTTACTAATTAATTATATAATATTCTTTGCCCTTAAGCATATTATTTTTCTATTGTTGAGTTGCATAAAGAAATGTTGTTCCCTCTTCGTTATGCTTTTACTCAGCTTTTAGGTATTGTTGATTTAAAAAAAAGCTAAAATTTCGTAAATTTAAGTAAGAAAGTTTCATTTTTCTTGATTAAGTTTTTAGATTTGTTTAAGTTAGCTTAGGTTTTGTCGATTTAAAAACGTAGAAATTTATAAATTTATGTAACAAATTTGAAGGAGAACTATTAATTATGTTTGTTATCAATTTTTTTGTAAATAGTTCATCTTAAATTCATAATTAAATAACCTAAAATAATTAAATTATTAATATAAGTAAATAAATGTAAACCTAGTTTTCTAGAAGATTACAAAATTATGCTGAAATTATTGTATTATTACAGACAAATTTATTTTTGAAATTATATTCATCTTAAAATGAATATTAACAATTTTTAGAACCATTTTCTATAAAATATTTGAAAAAACTCAATAATATTTTGTTTGATAATAGAGCAATTATGTTAGTTTACATTAATTATATTTGGAAATTTCAAAGGAAATGAATATTTTTATACATTCTAAAAGCAAATTTGATTTCTTGAAATCTTGAGTGTTTTAATAGTTTATTCAATTAAATTTTTTATTGGGGTTTTCACTTAGAACTCAATAATTTGTCATGTAAATAATTTAAAGCATAATCATGTTAAATTGCGTTTGTTTAGTTGTTTAATATTGAAGCCCATTTGAAAAATATACTTCAAAAGTACTTTGGTAATGGTTTTTTAGAATTCTTTTGTCAATATTTGTACAAGTAAAAGATTTCAATTTACTTGGCAACAAATTCTTATGTACGAACTGAGAAACAATGTTTTTTTTTGTGAATATAGAATTATGTATTTGTATGGAAGATAATGATAATGGATGATGAAAATGTCTCCTCGGTCTGGTATCAATTACTTTCGGTCATTATCATGGGCTAATAGGAAAATTATGAAAAAGCCATTGTCGAGGGACTTCACACTAAATTAAACTTAAAAGTTCTGGAAAAAGGCCACTAATTGCTCCGTTAATTCCGTCGCGGAATGTCAACTCCAATTTAAAACTGCTGGATCCAATAAAAGGGCGAAACGATCTACCAAAAAGAAAGAACGAATAATAAGAGCGGCACCCTTCTTCTTCGATCCTCAACACCCTTAAGTTGGGTCTGCGGTAGCACTTTTCATTTTTACCCTCGAACAATAATTAGGAATTCCTTGATTATTTCACGTAATTGTCTCCGAAGCCGTCTTCCTCCTCCTTTTTTCACTTCTTCCTCTCTTTCATCCGAGAAGAGCCGGGGTGTGTCATTAGCAATAATGGATGAGGCTGCGGCCCAATCGGCGGTCAGAAGGGTTTTCGGATTCCCGAAGTCGTTAACTTTGAATAAATTATTGTTTCTCAATTAGTCGACGTCTCTGAGGGAACAAAAAAAAAACGAAAGAAGAATTAAAGAAGGCCGCGGTTTTCCACTTCTTTGTCTCTCCGATTCGTTCAGTCTTTTCTTCTTTGACGATGGAAAAACGATTCTCTCTTTTTTTTTTCATTCGTTAATCTCTTTTATCCTCTTGTTCTTTCATCAACTCTCTCGGAGATAACAGCCTAGGTTGTTTACGTAACGCATAATGAAATAAATTTGTCCTATACGACTACCTTTACCTTTATTAATTCATTATCGTCTGACGCGCCGGAATCCGTTCTTCTGGTTTCATTAAAAGCACTCTTCAATCAAACATTTCAACGTACCAATTCCAACCTGATTTACTTGTATTTCATAACGTGCTACAGTTACAGTTGGAATGGAACTACTGATATAACTCAACCAACTCAAACGTAATCTATTTGTTGGACACAAGAAATTCTTAAATACAAAAAAATTATATTAACAAATTCAATAAATCCATTGTTCATTCAAAGTTTTATAAACTAATATAAATTCTGTTCTTTTTGGTACAAAGAAAAATAATACATTTTATCATTTCATCAAATTAAAACTATCTCGTTTTTTTTTTTAAGTACTGTTAATTAAATTAAAGTGAATTTTATCGTGAAATAACCCGCATCATCGCGGCCGTGTGACCCTTCAGGTCAGAAGTCGAGCATTAGTTGCTAACTCAAGATACAACTTATCCCCATTTATTAATTCCTTTATACGCACTAATAAGAAACAACTTAATTAAATTAATAAATAAGATAGATAGAAGCAAAGAATTTATAAATATTTGCGTGTTTATATACAGTGTCCAACACTTCTTTTGCGATGTCGGCATCCTTTGATGATCGCGAAATGCTTACGCAATTCGAATCGCGTTACGATAATTATTACTAATACAAACATAAACACAGTTATCTCATTTTTATTTTTTTTATAAAAATGTTACACTTAAATCCTATTAGTTTTTTTTTGTTGGTTATTTCAACATTTATTCGCTTAATTGAATGTTTAGTCCATTAAAAAGAAATGTCTGATCAAATTCTACCAACAAAAAAATATTTTAGTTAGAAATTAGGAATTAATTAATATTACTGAAATTATAAATTAGTATTATGTAATTAATTCGATTATATTAAAATAATTAAAAAAAAAACGTATGAATTTTTGAATGTTTTAAATTGAATTCAACAAAATCAATAAATTAATCAATAATTAATATTCCACATTCTTTCTAATTAGTTTTTTTTTAATCTAAGTTTATCATTATATAATTAACTATTTGGAATGTTTGTGCTACAGTTTGCAGACTATTTATTCTCATTTTTTTTTTCTAAATCTTCTAATTGTTAGTTTAATGAACTATTTAGAATTTATAACTGTTTGTTTTTGTTTTTAAAAATACTATGAATTTGCACTTTTCCTCTCTTTATTTATTACTTGAATTAATTCTCCTTAATTTTCTATTTTCAGTTTCTAATACTTAGATTACAATTATAAACTTTTCAATTATTTCTAGTTTGAATATCAACATTTGTAGATTATTAAAACAAATTAAAAAGAAGAAAATATTGGTAAAAATTTCCATTGGAAAGTTTAATATCAACCACCATTAGAATTAATTAATGTTTGAAGGAAACTGTAATCATTTGAGTATAGTTAATAAACATTGGAATTAACAAATTTATGTAATTAATTAATAAATGGTTTATTTCATTTTGAATGAGTTGAAATGAAGCGCGTAACGTCATTAGTTTGTCGAACGATTGACGTCCAAACAAATAACGACGAGAGCGCGCGCCAGATAATAATAAATTATATAAAAATATATATATATACACTACAACTACTATATTACTATACTACAGGTAAACAATCCGATGTAATTAATTTATTTTATTACCACTGTGTAAACATTTTTGTTTAACATTCTATTTAATATAGTATAGCATACACCAACATCGTGCTGCGACCTAATCAATATCATTTTTATATTAAATTATATAACTCACTTTTTTATCGCAATTATTTTAATCATATATAATACATTTTGTATTTTAATTACGTACGTGTTTGAATCAGGTAAAACTCATTCAGACTTTTATTTCTAGTATAAAACTTTATTAATTAATTTATTTATTTGTATTAATTAATTATTAATTTATTTGTTTTTGTAGATAATTGTAGATTTATAAAATAGTTTCAGAATTTAGCACTGAGATAGACACATTTTCTATACTATTAAATGTATGTTTTTTTTATGTTTGTACATAGAATTTTCTATAAGAGAAGATGTAAATACATTCAATTCAATTCAAGATCTTCAATTTATTTCCTTTTGAATCTAACTAATTTTCTTAATGTTAATAAGAAATTTATGGTAATACAGTATTCGCATCAGTGTGTTTTTTTCTCTTAAAACTAAATTAACAAATTGTAACTGAAATTCTTCAAACTGACTGATCTTCAATTTTGTATTAATAAAGCAAATCTTTCACCAATTAATTGTGAATTATGACAAAACTTCTCTAATGTAACTTAACTCTAATGTAAACCTTCCACTAAGAAATCTCCATTAATTGTTAACAGTGAAATAATTATCTTAATATCAAAAAAAAAATGAAGTTACTTTAGTACTTCCATGAGTTTGTGTTTTCATTAACATTATAGATTACAATTCTTGAAACGTCCGAATCTCCATTTTCTTTCTTCAGACAAAATTAATTTAACAAATTTACAAATTAAATTATTCAAACTTCTTGATCTTCAATTTTGTATTAAAAACTATAAAGTTAATCTTCCTCTAACAAAAGTTCATTAATTGTGTATTAAGAACAAAATTGAACATACTTTTACCAACTGACATTCTTCAAGCTTCTTAATCTTCAATTTCGTGCTAATAATTGTCTTAATATTAATAAGAAATTGAAGTTAATATGGTAATTCCATCAGTTTTTTTCTTCAAACAAAATTAAATAAACAGTTTACAAGTTACATTCTTAAAACGTTCGAATCTTCATTTTTAATGATAACTATATAATGTACATCTTCCATCAATGAAACTCTATTAATTGTAACAAAATTAAACATACATTTACCAACAGATATTCTTCAAACTTCCTAATCTTCATATTTTTATTAATAACTATCAAATAAATCTCTACTAATTGTAACATTTCACTTAGACAAATTTCTTAATTTTCGATTTATCAATACCTAACTGTAATATAAATCTTCTTGTAAATTCTTCCTGAAATTTCATTATTTGTTTTCTTTATTTACTCACAAAGACTGCACATTTTTTCTTAAAAAATGAATGGGTAATAGGTGTTAATGTAATATGTCTGACTACACATCGTTTCAGAGGAAACTTGAAGTTGCAATTTGTTTCGGCGTCTGTGGGAAAGTAGTGTAATAGTGCGGACGGACATTTTGCATACAAACGAATTGAACACGTGTAAAACAAGGCCGCACGAGTGGCGTAATGTGCCTTTCCTCATCTAGATTAGCCAGAAGCATAATTGTATGATAATAGAGCCGAGGGCCCAGATAATGCCATTGTGCGTCGAGAGAGGCGGCGGCAGCGTCGGCGTCGGCAGCGTCGGCACAAAAGGTTGGCAATCTGTTTCCGAAACAAATGAATACAACTCGTAAGACAAGCTTAATTAAACCATACATCACCCGATCGCGGACGGCTCCACATCCAGGATTACCTACACTGCTCATCGGATTAATGACTCCAGATTTTTCACACATTATATCTATACACTAATATACATATATACAAGCAAGAGATAGAAAGAGAGAGTAAGTGAATCCTTGCTTTACTGCTGCTGCTGCTGTTCCTTCGGCACAAATCCGCTGCAGGATTTATGCCTCCTGCAGCCTCAGAAAATGCCCGCCTAGATTCGTCCTTATTTATAGCCTATCGGATTCAGCTTTGTAACGTATAATTTCCTTAGCGCACAAACTCCGTGACATCTCCATTACAAATTACCGCACAGATTTATATCGGGCTACATAAATTAGGGCTATGCCTCTTTATTTAGCCATATCCAATTATCCCGCAAAACCCTCATTTATCCTCCAAGTAAATCTCATTAAAAAAAGCATTGTTTTTTCTTCACTTCCCTTTTCATCTCCACGATTCTTTACGCATCTTCTTCCGATTCAATTTTCAAAGAAATTCCTTAATCCCTTATCTCAATTAGCTTTATCTCCGTGGTAATTTAAAGAATTTGAAAGGCTGATGGCTTCAATAACAATAACCGCATGATTTAGAGGAAAATAAGTGGCTGCAACGATAACATCTCAATCTATAAGCAATAAATTTCACACACACACACACCAAAAAAAATTACTTTATCTGGTGTTTACGTTACATCACTCTCACTTTTATTTGTTTATTTCCAATACTCATTCCCACCCCGAACCGAGAGCGAGACGTATTCCACACATAAATCCAGCATTTTAATGTAAACTACTTAGTTATATTCGTTGACAACGGCGTGAAGTGTGTGTCTTTATTAAGTGGTGAGTCTTAAATGAGCCAGATAAGTAATCGAGGAGTTAAGTACTTGGATGGTGCTACTGACACACAACATACCCAGACCGATACGAGAATAACTTAACACGTCCCGTGTGTGAAATTCATAACAGCATCTCTCCAAACAACCTTCTTTTTTCCTTCATCTTCAACTTCTTCTTTTCATTTTCCCGAACGAACGAAAACTGTTCTCTTTTTTTTTTCTCTTCGGTTTGAGAGAAATGGAAACACTCATTTACAATCGTGAAGGGATGAGGGTAAATTAGCATTCCGAAAAGCGGCTTCCGCGGCTCCGGAATTTAATTATACACAATTCAGTGATGTAATATTTATGTATTTATTTAAATGCAATGGTAATCCTCTGGCCAGGAGGAAACCGATGATGAGGGGAGCTTTGGGGCTGCTTACTTAGCGAGTTTCCAAGCCGAGAGACTATATTAAACACATCTGAAGGGGGAGCAGCAGAAGAAGAAGGAGATGGTGGAGGGTTTGAGAAGGATACTAAGAGAGAGAGACACTTAATAACATTTAAATATTCGTTTAATTCGAATACATTTTACTTTTCAAACAATAACCGACAGAGAAACTCCGAGGAAAACCGTATTACAATTAAGTATAATATTTATGCTCCGGATGCTGCCGGATTAAGGTATTCCAATTCCTCCCTTCAAACCATCAAAACATAAATACTATTATTCAAATTTTTATTTCTAAGAACTTTAGAAATACTCACAACAAATAGATGTTAAAATCTACACTTAAAATAATCGTTTAAATCAATTAAGTTTACATTAAATTATAAAGAAAGATTTTGGATAACTTCAGTTTAATATTTTTAATGAAACAAATCATTATTGGTCATTTCAATAAATCTATAAATTTTCAAATAATTTTTATAAGCTTTTCAAAGGAAAACAGTTAAATCTTCTTAAATATTCAGAATTTCTGTTATATTTTGGAAAAACTTTCCCATAATCACTATTGAATTGAAACTTGAAACAGTAAAAAGTAACTGTTCAGAATGAAATGTAATGAATGAGACAAATTGAACAATTCTTCAAAAAGTTACTAAATTAATTGAAAAATGCAATGGTTTTAATAAAAAAGAATATAATCTGCGGAAACAAATTGTGAAAGATATCAACATGAGTGTGAAGAAAAATGTATCTGCTTTAAATCGTCGGCTTACACGGTTTTCTTTCTACATTTCATGTATGCAGAAAAGGTTCAACATTTAGCAACAACTGTAGGTTTACACAAATTGCAATGAAACTTTTAGAACAAATTAACCGCGAATGTCAAGAACTTGCTGTACATGTAATTAATTTATTAATTAATTGTTAATTCAAATAAAGTTTAAATACAAATCTTGTGTAAAACTATTGAATCAACAAAGAAGTTTCTTATTTTTAACTTATGAAAGTAACAGTTAAATGCTTTTAACCATTCAGATTTTCTATTAAACTTTGGATAAAGTATCCAATATTCACTATTGAATTCAAACTTGAAACAGTAAAACGTAACTATTCAGAATGAAATGTAATGAACAAAAAATGTTTAAATCTGTAAAGTTTCTACATTTTGTGTATGCAGCAACTTAACAATTAGCAAAAGCTGCAATTTTACACAGATTTTTATATTTTTCGACATACAATGAAACTTTTGTAAGTTTTTGTGTAATTCGTAAGTCAAGAACTTAATGTACATGTAAAAATAATAAATTGTCTATATTTAATAAAATTAATTATGAATCAACGTTGCAGGTGATTGTATTGATCTTCAAGACTTTACTTGACACAAATCTTGAGCAAAACTATTGAATCAATAAAGAAGTTTCTTATTATTAGCTTTTTAAAATAACAGTTAAATCTTCTTCATCATTCATTATTATATTTTGGATACTCTAATAAAATATCTATTTAATTCAAACTTTAAACAGTAAAAAGTAACTATTTAGACTTAAACTCCTCGCATTTATTATTGAGATAAATTGAACAAGTCTTCAAAAAATTACTAAATTAATTAAATGTTTTTAAACATTCAGATTTTCTATTAAACTTTGGATAAAGTATCTAGTATTCACTATTGAATTCAAACTGTAAAAAATAACTGTTCAGAATTAAATGTAATGAATGAAAAATCGACTTATACTGTTTTCTTTCTACATTTTGTGTATGCAGCAAATTAACAATTAGCAACAGCTGCAGTTTTACACAGATTTATATTATAATATTTTTATATTTTTCGACATACAATAAAACTTTTAGAAATAAATAAAGTTTTCACACAAATCGTGTGCAAAACTATTGAATCAACGAAGAAGTTTCTTATTATTAGCTTTTTATCAGTTAAATCTTCTTAGTCATTCATTATTATATTTTGGATACTCTAATAAAGTATCTATTTAATTCAAACTTGAAACAGTAAAAATTAACTTATTGGAAATTCCTCTCATTCATTATTGTGACAAATTGAACAATTCTTCAAAAAATTACAAAATTAATTAAAATTACAATTTCTGTACTTTTAATTTGAAAAATTATAATCGGCGAAAACGAATTTTGAAAGACATCACCATCAGTGTGAATGTTTCTATTTGAAAATGTTTCTATTTGAAATCTGTAAAGTCTTCGACTAAACGGTTTTCTTTCTACTTTTCGTGTATGCAGAAATGTTTTATCATTCAACTTTACATTTAGCAACAACTGCAATTTTACACATATTTATATTATATTATTTTTATATATTTCAACTTACGAGATTTTCGACTTACAATAAAACTTTTGGAGCAAGTTAACCGCGTAAATCAAGAAAATAATAAATTGTCTAATTAATTGTGAAT
>NW_017100037.1:23210-24416 GCF_001412225.1 Nicrophorus vespilloides | reverse complement strand
CGAAATCGAGAAATTGATGAAAAACTGGAAAAAATCGAAAAAAACGTCGTTTCTCTGTTACGTAACGAACATTACGTAACTTTTGTTACATAAAAAGTTACGCAACGCTTGCGTGCATCTGATTATGCAATAAAATCATAAAAAAGATTATTACTTTTCGATTTATTAACAATTGTCGGGATTTCGTTTGTCGAGATTTCGGATGTCGGGATTTCAAATGTCGGGATTTTGTCGGGATTTCGTTTGTCGGGATTTCGAATGTCGGGATTTCAATTGTCGGGATTTTGTCGGGATTTTGTTTGTCGGGATTTCAATTGTCGGGATTTTGTTTGTCGGGATTTCGTTTGTCGGGATTTTGAATGTCGGGATTTTTTTTGTCGGGATTTTGTCGGGATTTTGGATGTCGGGATTTCGAATGTCGGGATTTTGTCGGGATTTCGATTGTCGGGATTTTGAATGTCGGGATTTTGTTTGTCGGGATTTTGTCGGGATTTCGATTGTCGGGATTTCAAATGTCGGGATTTTGTTTGTCGGGATTTCGATTGTCGGGATTTTGAATGTCGGGATTTCAATTGTCGGGATTTTGTCGGGATTTCGATTGTCGGGATTTTGTTTGTCGGGATTTTGTTTGTCGGGATTTCGTTTGTCGGGATTTCAATTGTCGGGATTTCAATTGTCGGGATTTCGTTTGTCGAGATTTCGGATGTCGGGATTTCGAATGTCGGGATTTCAATTGTCGGGATTTCGATTGTCGGGATTTTGTTTGTCGGGATTTTGTAATAGGTCTGCAGGTCTGCTTTGAGCAATAGAAATTGAAAAAACCTTTCAATCGCATCGTCAATCATGTTTTTAAATTTTCGCGCTTATTCACAATTACAAGTTTCTGTATTTTTCCCGCATACCCGTAATTACAGGTTTCTGTATTTTTGCGTAATTACAGGTTTCTGTATTTTTGCGCATACCCGTAATTACAGGTTTCTGTATTTTTGCGCATCCTCGAAATTACAACATTTCTATGATTTTAGTGAATTTCTCGACAACCCCTGAAGATAATTACATCATTGACAACTCGTATGAAAGCTGAATGTCTCACCTTTCCATCGAGCCTACTGGCATCTACGTACTGCTGTCGAGTCGCCTGCTATAAGCTGTAAAAATTCGAAAAAAAGTGAATTGAATTTGTCAAAAAAGTCATGTTTTCAGTTT
>NW_017100037.1:0-23185 GCF_001412225.1 Nicrophorus vespilloides | reverse complement strand
TACGTAATGTTCGTTACGTAAGAGAGAAACGACGTTTTTTTCGATTTTTTTTTTGTCAGTTTTTCGTCAATAACTCGAGAACCCTTTAAGATAATTACATCATTGACCACTCTTATGAAAGCTGAATGTCTCACCTATCCAACGAATGTACTGGCATCTTCTTACTGCCACCGAGTCGCCTGCTATGAGCTGTTGAAATTGGAAAAAAGTGAATTGAATTTGTCAAAAAAGTCATGTTTTCAGTTTTTCGTTAATAACTCGAAAAGTAATAAACTATTTTATGATTTTATTGCATAATCAGATGCACGCAAGCGTTGCGCAACTTTGTATGTAACAAAAGTTACGTAATGTTCTTTACGTAATAGAGAAACGACGTTTTTTTCGATTTTTTTTCAGTTTTTCGTGAATAACTCGACAACCCCTTAAGATAATTACATCATCTTCTTACTGTTACCGAGTCGCCTGCTATGAGCTGTAGAATTTGGGAAAAGAAGTGAATTGGATTTACCAAAAACATGGATTTTCGTTAATAACTCGAAAACTTTTATTGTTTATAAAATATTTTATTAAAACATGAATTAATAATTGTATGTGTAACAATTTGTTAAACTAGCAATGAGGTGACTGGAAAGTCTGGGATCGTCCTGATGATCTTCCTCAATTCATTAACGTCGCAGCAATAACCATAGCCCTTCTCGACGTTGTCGTTCTTCCATGTGAGCCAATCCGCCTGATCGCAGACGCTTTCGCACAAAGTGTTAGCTTCCAGGTCCAAATCGTAAGGATTGTTGACGGCGACGAAAGCGAGACCGGCTTTGGTGGATTTCTCATAGATCACCTTCCAGAAGAACCGTGGAACGGCGATCCCATTCCTTTTGCCGTCCACGTACAAGTAAAGTTCAGTCTGTTCACCGGTTTCCGCGTCGGGCAGAGTGGAGACGCCGTGTCCGCCCGTGTACACGATCAGATCTAGGCCCTTGTCGGCAGCGAACGTTCGGACGTCGGCCTCAAGAGCGTTCCAGTTGTTACCATTGAGGGTCTGCCACTGCGGCATAACATTCACGTATTTAAAGGTGACCCTCTGCTGAGATCCGTAAAGGAAGTCGGCTTTCGCGGTCAGATGTCCCCTGGCCAAGTAGAAGTTTCCACTGGCAGCAACGTACTTGTTGGAATCGGGAGGAAGACCCAGAAGAGCGTTGATGGTCTTCCTTTGGGTGTTGCGCGTGTACAGATTGTTAACGTTCGTCGCACCGACATCGTAGAAGCCGTCTTCGGTGAAATCTGGTCTGGGGAAGGCCACTTGGTAACCGTCAATGGTTCTCGTCAAATTGAACTCTGAATATATGGCGTTCTGGGAAACGTAATCGAAGCAGATCTTGATGACTCGGACGAACCTCTCCTCCAACTGAAAACCGGCTTCGATCTCTTTGAATTTTCCCAAGCAGGAGTTGCCCGTGTACCTGGCCTTGTGCGCCGGCATTCTGGTGCAGTTGATTTCGTTCATCCGAACGGTGTTCGATAACACCTCGAACTTGTTCGACTTGCATTTTCCTTCTGCCTCCTTCACGTTCATGTTCGTCTCGCCGACGATCAGTTTACCGCCGGGACAGGCGAAGAGAACGGATTGATTTTCCTTGAACTCGATCACATCTCCATCGGTGGGCAGGAAGAAAGCTTCTGCACCTTCCGTTTTTTTAGGATCAAGGATCAAAGCCTGAGGATTACCGAGACCATTGTTTATGGACACACGACATCCTAATTACAACAACAACAATAAAAATATTTCGTATTTCACGTCTTATCCAACAACGAAATTTAACGTTTATAAAATATACAATATGTTAAGTACAAAAAAACAAAACAAAAATGTACATATTAAAGCAATGACAATTTTTTTGTCAACTTTGACATATAACCACGATGACAATTCATTGATAACATATTATTATTTTCTTAATCAATGCATGTAATAAAGTAACAGAATTCATTTCAGATCTCTCCACTCTTCCCTTTACTCAATTTTAAGCATCATTCGACGTTTAAAACTCAACTATTTATTACTCTAATTGAATACAATTTTGACAATTTATGTGACAACTTTGACATATAACCACGATGACAATCCATTCATAACATATTATTATTTTCTTAATCAATTCATGTAATAAAGTAACAGAATTCATTTCAGATCTCTCCACTCTTCCATTTACTCAATTTTAAGCATCATTCGACGTTTAAAACTCAACTATTTATTACTGTAATTGAATATAATTTTGACAATTTATGTGTCAACTTTGTCATGTAACCACGATGACAATTTATTCATATTATATTATTATTTTCTTAATCAACGCATGTAATAAAGTAACAGAATTCATTTCAGATCTCTCCACTCTTCCCTTTACTCAATTTTAAGCATCATTCGACGTTTAAAACTCAACTATTGATGACTGTAATTGAATACAATTTTGACAATTTATATGACAACTTTGACATATAACCACGATGACAATTCATTCATAACATATTATTATTTTCTTAATCAATTCATGTAATAAAGTAACAGAATTCATTTAAGATCTCTCCACTCTTCCCTTTAATCAATTTTATGCATCATTCGACGTTTAAAACTCAACTCTTTATTACTCTAATTGAATACAATTTTGACAATTTATGTGTCAACTTTGACATATAACCACGATGACAATTCATTGATATTATATTATTATTTTCTTAATCAATTCACGTAATAAAGTAATAGAATTCATTTCAGAACTCTCCACTCTTCCCTTTACTCAATTTTAAGCATCATTCGACGTTTAAAACTCAACTATTTATTACTCTAATTGAATATAACTTTGACAATTTATGTGTTAACTTTGACATTAAGTGTCTACAATAGCAACATTTGAATTTAAATAAAATACATGAATGATTGTAGCTAAGCTCAATAATTATTAAGAACATACAAAGATTTCAAACCAAATAACTTAAGCAAAATCACAAAACTTAATTAACAAATGCAAAATGAATATAATGTAATGAGTAGAATTAGTAAAGTAGATTTAATTTAAGCTTAAATTAAAACGAAATCACAGGTGTTTTCGAATATAAACGTACACATTATGATTAGATTTAGTAAACACTTGAATAACAAGTGGATTGTGTACCTGCTGCATCGATGAAAGGCAGGGATAACGAAACTATAGCTATTAGTCGCCACATCGCGTTTCACTGATCGATTAGGTCCCTTCGACGAGACAACGCTGATATATTCTGCATGTGCAGTTGTTATCTTCGATTAAGCCACAAGCTTCCATTGTGTTGTCCATTTTTGTACGAAAACTACTCCCACGGAGATAAACCAAAGTTTAATTTAGTTTTGATTTGTGGAATCTCGAGTGTTATTATTCTGGGTTTTTTTTTTAGATAGAAAGATTGCAAATTGAAGTATAATTAGTAACTGTATTTGTACAATGTTTATGAGTATGTAAACTATTTTGGTAGGCGTTTGAGTTCGTGCGTGAGCCAAATGGCCGTCGATAGGAGGACGAGAGAACCGCTCTGGTGGCAAGCCGCCAAAGAGACGGGAACGTAGGTGAGGAGAGTGGAGATGCCTAAGCCCACCTGAAGCCAGGCCATCGCGGCTAAAGCATTTGCAGCCTTGTACGCTCTCGGAGGCAACACCCGTCGCTTGGACAGAAGCCACAAGGTGGAGATTAAAGTGAGCGTTGTCGTTCCTAGTATCCTGTGATCGAATTGAACCGTCGTCGGGTTCTCCGTGAAATTCGAGATCTTCGGCTGCAGAGCCATAACATCGTCAGGCACCCATTTATCGGCCATCTTCGGGAAGGAATTGTAGACGAGTCCGGCGTCCAAACCGGCGACGAAAGCACCTACAACAAAAAATTGACCAGATTACAAGAGATGATCGACGAAATGTTAATTGGATGCGAACCGGAGACTGCGGTGAGGAAGACCAGACCCTTGCAGGAATGCGCCAGCATTCGGAACTTCCGCGCAGCTTTGACGACGCTCTGAGAGGTGGTCGGAATGGTTCCAGCTGGCACCAGATGATCCAATCCGGACCACACGAACAGCGTGTAAAGGACGAACGCCAAACTGAGATGGGCGGCTAGCCTGTACTGCGACACCCTCGGCACATCAGATTCCCCGTGGAATCTATCCTCCAGTCCAGACTTCACCATGTACCATCCCATCAATCCCTGAAACAATTCAAACTCACATTTACGACTACTCGAATATATATATTTTCCTCTGATACCGGTTTTATTGTGCAAATACCGGTTAGATGAAAGCGTATCCGCATTACCGTATCGGTGAGAGGTGAGAGGCTCTCTTGCGTAAACCAAAGCAATCTATCTATCTTTCGGTCACGGCTGCTGGATCGCGGTCAGCTCTGGGGGTCAATCTCTCCTATCAGCCGCAATTTGTTTGAAACGCGTTCGAGCGTATCAAGTCGGCCAAATTAGATATGTAAGTTTCACATACACACAAATTGGATGACGAAGGAGAAAAAAACAAACAGAACAGATATTGACACATTTATCACCGCTGTTTTCGATAAACACTCGTTGAACTATTTGGGCAGTACTATTAATCTTCATCGTGAAACGTCGTTTAATCTTCTTGGACGTGATGCGAAGGACACGAAGGACCCAAGAGGTCGATGGACCACACTTATCGCTCGTTTATCTCCTCGATTATTATTAATTCATACAATTCCGACTAATTCATTTTATGTTTTCTCAACTTTCAACATCCTTCATCTTGACAATTTATCTGTCAACTTATTGACACATAAATTGTCAATTCATTCAGGATCATACATTCAGAATGTATTTTATTGTTTATAAAATTTCCTATTTATCGATTAACTTCTCAACAACATCACAACATGTTTACCTTGTGTCCTTGTAAAGGACAAAGATTCAATAAGTGCGCCACCACAGTCGACTAACTTGCAATTTTGCAAGTGTCCTTTGTAAAAGATAGGGCGGATATATATGCCACATGTCCGAAAAAGGAATAAATGTTGATCTATGAATTGGAACATCTCAGTTATTAGAGTGTCAAGTAGATTTTAAACTAAAATCTCGATTAGAACTAAGATTCAATAAGTGCGCCACCACAGTCGACTAACATGCAATTTTGCAAGTGTCCTTTGTAAAGGATAGGGCGGATATATATGCCACATGTCCGCAAAGGAATAAAAGTTAATCTATGAATTGGAACATTTCAGTTATTAGACTGTCAAATAGATTTTAAACTAAAATATCGATTAGAACTAACAGATTTCATACATAAATAGAAATAATTGCAAAGTAATAACATCTATGCAGTAAATAAAGTCAATGTTTTATAATATTTGGATATTAAGGCTATCAACTTTCTACCTCCTCTGATTGATTTATTGATTGATCGCCTTGCAAACATTCTAATTGCAAATATTCCATGAGTTATAGAGAAAACGGAACGAAATTGATGGAAAATTTATATTGAACAAATCGTTAATAACACCACACAAATTGCGGTAATTTCGCAGCTGCAAAGAGAAATTACGTGTTGTTTTTTTCGATACGAGAAAAAAAGTAAACATATAATTAGGAAAAAACCCCGAGGCTAAATTCGCGTTTCCCGTCATTGAAACTATTCCATACACAACACAACTAATAATCAACTCAATTAAATATCATACGCAAAAAAAATTAAAAATTTAGTAGGAAACGTTTAAATTGTTTGTGTGTCGGCAAGCAGCATTCGCTCCATCCGCTGATATTAATTTAAAGTGAGAGTTTACATTTCGATGGGAGAATTCCATATGGAATTATGACAGGAAAACATGCGATATTACGAATTAATCTTAATGTCAGTGTCAATATTCTAAACTGGCTTTGTGCGGTTTTCAAGGATGAACACCAGCATCAACAACAACAAAAAAAAGAAAAAAAGCGTGCATTTCTTGTGTATCGAATCGTATTTCGTTGTACACGCCGATCGAAACTATCATTTCGGAAATGAAATTGTGACAATTTCTTGGAATTCGCACAATTTTGACACAATAAATGTCAGTGTTAAATTTCGGAAATGAAATTGTGACAATTTCTTGGAATTCGCACAATTTTGACACAATAAATGTCAGCGTTAAAATTACGGAAATGAAATTGTGACAAGTTCTTGGAATTCGCACATTTTGACACAATAAATGTCAGCGTTAAATTTCGGAAATGAAATTGTGACAATTTCTTGGAATTCGCACATTTTGACACAATAAATGTCAGCGTTAAAATTACGGAAATGAAATTGTGACAATTTCTTGGAATTCGCACAATTTTGACACAATAAATGTCAGCGTTAAATTTCGGAAATGGAATTGCGACAAGTTCTTGGAATTCGCACGATTTTGACACAATAAATGTCAGCGTTAAAATTACGGAAATGAAATTGTGACAAGTTCTTGGAATTCGCACGATTTTGACACAATAAATGTCAGCGTAAAATTTCTGAGGTGGCTTTGAAGTGTATTTTCACGCATTCGAATATAACGTGAAAACAAAAATAATTCTTGCGTTTACGTAAACAAGTGTTGCGTAACTCGTAACTCGAAACTTTCGCAGAAAGTGCGATGTTGGCGACAAATGTTTCATACGTTACAGACATTTAATCGAGTCGTTCAATCGTTGAGGATGGAAAATAACAGAATGTACTTTGCGTTTCGATATTGCAATTTTTTAATTGTTGTTTTTTCGAACGACCTCCAGCTACGGCGCCCACGCAGAATACTTAAACTTAAGTAATTATTCGTTAAGTTTCACCTTCAGAACGGTCTTTTTTTTTTCTATATAGATTTTGTTTTGCTTGCAAGTAATGATTATACTTTGGGTTTGTTGCTAAGTCTATTCGTGGAATTTGCATAGTTCTTTGCATTAATTGCGTGTCGTAAGCGAATTGCGGCGGAGCGCGACACGTGGGGAGTTCGCTTCTAAACTCGATTATGTCTGTGTCGTTCAGATAAGCGTTTCTAGCGGATCTTCGTTGGAGGAAGAAGTAGCTAGTTAGCTAACAGCCGATGTTATTGTGAAGGAATTCAAAACATTCTGAATGTATCCCACGGGTCACTCGACGAGTCGCATCAGTAAATAAACATTCGGCTTCGTTATCTGCTTCGTTAAAATGTAACGAATTTTGTAATTTACAAAACGGGACGAACCTGCGCCGCGATGAGACTTCCGAAGGCCACGATCCTCGGCTTCATTCCGGGTCGCAGTCTTCCGCGCATCCAAAAGTAGGCCGCCGGCACGAGGAAGGCCGCACCGATGGCGCGACCCCACATCCTGTGCCCGAACTCCATGTGCCAGATCCACTTGAACTCTGACAGCGTCATGTCCTTGTTCTTTCTAAGACGAAACCGAAACCAATTAATTCAACATATAACATACATATATAATATAATCAAAAAAATCACATTTTAAACTCGGGAAACTCCTTGTACTTTCGAAACTCCGATTCCCATTCCTCCTGCGTCCTGGGCATCTTCTCACCCAGCAGCTTCCAAGTCACCATCGACAGGCCAGACTCTGTCAGTCGAGTCACACCACCTTTCAATAAAACAACAGATTTTTATTCATCCACATTTATTATTTGCCCTTTGTCGTCTCAACAGCTTCCTTAACTACAGTCTTTGCACTCTCGAGCATGAAAATATATGCTACACTACCTAATACTACAGCAACAAACACCATCCCTCCGCACGTCATCAGCCAGTAACCGACAGCTCTATTGGAATTTGTTGAAGTCTCTGCAGTCAGTCGCATCGCCACAGTACCGGTTCCCCTCAACAAGTTACCCTGAAGATGTTACCAGTCACCACAACGAAACCCCAATCATGAAATAATTACCTTGGCATGCTTAACGAGTGGCTGCTTGTTCCACAGCGAATTGCTGTGCAGCATCTTCTTCAACCCATTGCTGGTGTATATTCGATTGGCGTTGCCCGCAAGCGTTTTGCTGCCAGGCAACACAAACTTTGAGAAGCATTGCCTTCCCACGCTCAACATCCCTGCGAATACTGCAACAGTTCATTATATTTCTATATAAATTTATATCTGCTTAACAAAAAAAAAAAATAAATAAAAAAAAATTTATCAATGATAATGGGTGTGGAATGCATTTTAATCTAAAGTTCCCAGTACATGTTTTATCATTAGCGACATGGATATTAACAGGAAGGCGTACTGCAAGAAAGTGAAGGAAGCACTGGCGACGATGGAGTACGGAGAGAAATCTTACTCGATCAAGGAGGCTGAAGTAAGAAATTTCCTTTGTTTTTACGGCGATCCTCTGCGTTTGACCGTTCGCGGCGAGCGTTTGAGGTTATGTCAAAATAACATGTTTATCGGTTGCATAAGAGGAAACGAACATTAATTCGTTTATTTTCATATAGACTTTACCTACCTCATATAGACCTAATCTCTATGGTTATTCAATCTGTAAATTTACGCATTAATACAAAAAAAGAAAAAAAAAAGAAGTCCGCAAAAAAAAAACAATGCGAAATCTTCAGCGGGAAATTCGAATTTGCAGGAATTCCTGCTGAACTACGAGCCGCACATGTTCAAAGTGTCCGATCCGCCGGGCGAGCAAAACGAATTCGAAATCGTCGATTTCGAACCGAGGGAACATGAGGAAATCGGAGACTTTCATGGATGGAAATTCGATGTGATTAGGTGATTCGCGCGCGCGAAAAGTTTAACGCTCAATTTGAATTCGATTTTTAAATTTGGTAGATTCGCGGAGGAAATTAAAAAGTCGACCGAGCTGATCGTCCAACTCGAGCTGCTGCTTCGCGACATCCCGCCGAAGGACACCAGACAGAGTCTGTCCGTGATGCAGGATTTCCACTGCAATTTCGGTTTCAGAAAGCATCGTTTCCTGCAAAACAGCGGCGAATTCTATTTTCGCAAGCACGATTCGCTCGTGAATCTCGCGTTCCGCTTGGTCTGGCTTGGCAATAAGAGCGTGAAGGTGCTGCTGGCAAAGGAATGCGCCTACGTCTTCGACCTGCTTCTCGATCTGGCGCTAAAGTCCGGGTAAAAAGATGCAAAAGCATTCGCTCTGAAGAGGTTTTAAACTTCACGTTTGCTTCAATTGCAGAGCTACCGGATGGATATTCGATGTGGAATTTTATTACGGCGACGGCGACGACAGACGGCAGGACAAGGCGCCGATGATCGTCTTCAACAATGCGGACATCCTCTCCGCATGTTACAGTTGCGTCGACGCGACTTGGGCGCATCAGGGCTTGGTAATTCATTCATTCCTCAACAACAACAATAATATGACGTACAATATTGTGTGTTTGTTTTCGTCAGCTTCCTTGGTCCGTCGGCACCGTCCTCGTGCAGGACGATGTCTTGGACGAGTTCACGAGGGAGCTGAAGCGGATACTGACGAAGATCAAGATGGGCTTCGCGTACGATTGCCAAGCGCAGGTGAACTTTCCGATTTCGATCAAGAATTACCAGGGGAAATTCAAGAAGTGCCTGAAGGATGCACGCGATCTCGGCATAGAGGTGTTCGCGCCTGGTTCTCTGGGTGGCAGCTTCGCGCCGGCTCTGCTCATCGGTGGTCGCGTCTACGGGAATTCCGTCATGCCCGAGCACATGACGGACGGCGTTGATGTTTCCACCATACCGATCTTGACCGTGCTGGGTTTCCGCGACGCGAAGGAAGCCGTCGCGCTCGCCAACAATTGTCGCAACGAGGTGGCCATCAGCGTTTGGACGGAGAAGATCGGCCTCGCCAACGAAGTCGCCATGCAATTAGACGTAATAATCGAACATAATTGTCGTTGTTATTATTAACGCATTCGTATAATTGTAATTGTTTATAATTTGTCAATCAAGTGCTCGACCGTTTGGGTGAATTGCTTCAACAAACTGACGCCCGAGATGCAATGGCCTCTGAACCGCTGGGAATACTTTCAGCCCAGATCCGTGTGTTTAGATTTCGCACTGAATCTATTTGCGAAGAATCCCACCGACTGGCCCAAATTGTCGTCCGTAGAACGGTGCCGACGATTGTACAAATTCGCCTCGGATGGTAGCAATAAAGGATTCAAGTAAGTAGGAAAGAGAAAGTTGTTTCTTGTTGTTGTTGTAACTGGAGATATTTGTGTTCCATTCAGATCGGAGATAATCGAGAGCGTATTGAGGGCGTCGTCGAAATGCGACGATTTCGACTCGATGAGCTCGGCGGCGATAAGGCACGGCGGCAAGTACACGGTTTCAACGTACGCGGAGGCCGTCGGCGTCGTCGTCATCCATCTGCGACACGAGACCGAGGATCTCATCGAGGCTGCAATGAACATCATCGCCCAAGGCAACCGGATAATTGTCGTTTACCATTCGGACGTCGATGACTCGCTGTTGCGCAAGTTCAGCGAATTGATGCCGAACATCTTCAACATTTGCAACGCCAGAAGCGACGTCGACAGCTGCAGTTTCGGTGATCAGATTGCCATCAAGTACGATAACGGCAGAGTCATCTGGCAGAACATCAACAAGAAACTGTACTTTTTGAAAACCAAAACCGTTTGGCAAAGTATCGGCGATACCTATTGCTGCTAATTCAATCATTATTATTAAATATTATTACCAACTACAACTGCTACTCTTTCATTATATATATATTGAATTATAGAAATAAAATAAAATAGAAAAATATTTATGTGTGTTTGTGTGCGCGCGTTGCGTGCGTGCGTGTGTATATAATATGTATATATAATAGAATACAATCAACATTCATCTAGGTAGCAGGTTCTGACTATGGCATCGCAGACGGCGTACGGATCGCAATTGGACGAAGGCCTCCTGTCCTCGAAGTAGCCCTTCTTCTTGGCAACAGTTTCCCGGTGAATCCTGACGCTCGACGATCGATTGCCGACGGCGTGCGTGAAGACGTCCATCGAACTCGTCTCGTGGAGACCCGTCAACCGAAGCTTGTTGTACTCGCCGCACTTGGGATCGTACCGCTTCATGTGCTCCTTGTGTCTCTTCGACAGCTTGCAGATGCACTCCTCGATGACCTTGAGACCGCCGTCGTCGCGCATCTCCTTCGTGGAGAAGTTCGTGTGGCAGCCGGCACCGTTCCAATTCGGAAACAGCTTCGGATGGTACGAGATCCAGACGCCGAACTCCTCGGCCATCCGATTGAGGATGAAACGACCCATCCAGAGATCGTCGGGACCCTTTATGCCATCCGACACGCCGATCTGGAACTCCCATTGGCCGTAGGTGACCTCCGCGTTAGAGCCGGCGATGTCGAGGCCGGCGTACAGGCAGGCCCTGTAGTGCGCCTCCACGATATCCCTGCCGACGACGTTGTTCGACCCGACGCCGCAGTAGCACAGCCCGGTGACCTCCGGTTCACCGCGCATCGCTGGCCATCCCAGCGGCCTATGGTCCGCGTCCATCAGCTGGTACTCTTGCTCCAATCCGAACTGCGGTTCGTGCTTGCATATCTTGCGGACGGCGTCGGCGCACGCTGCCCGATGGTTCGTCGACGTCGGCTGCAGATCCTTGTCGTACGTCTCGCACAGCACCAACTTGTTGTTGCCCCTGCGAAACGGATCCTTGTACATCGCGACAGGTATGAGGAAGATGTCCGTGTCTTCGCCGTGCGCCTGGAAACACGAGCTCCCGTCGTACGACCATTTCGGCACCTCCTCGTAGCACGACGGAACGAAATCCAGGGTGCGCGTCTTCCCGCGCAAATTCTCACCGGTTCCATCGATCCAGATGTACTTCACCTGGCACTTGCAGTCCGGCGTCGGCAGGCACATGTACTTGTCCAGCACGAGTTTGTTGAACTTCGCGTTCGTCGACCATTCCAGCGCATAACCTGCTCGCAATTTTGAACTGGTCGCGAATGTCGTGCGCGTTTTCTGCTGCAATTGCCCCAGCAATTTCTGGCCAGATTTCCTCAAAATTCCCGAAAACATATTTCTAACACACACAGGAAAAAAAAAACCAACCACGACTGACACACAGTACGACTGTTTACTGTTCTATTGTTTCCAGCCAACTAATCATTTAAAATATACGCTCTCTATGCACACTCTCTCTCTCGCGCGCTCGCTTCTTACTCAACTCAACTGTTCCAACACATTCACCGACTTTCACACACTGACCATAGAAAAGCCTTGACAGATCATTTTAATCGCTCGCAGGATTCTTACAATCACTCGCACTCTCGCATCAGTGGGATTCGGGAGGGAAAAAGCAAAAAACTTTACGGTTCGTTGGGTTGCCTATGCAGCCACACACACAAAAAATAAATAAAATTGATCAACGCGAACGGAGCGACATTAATTTATTACTATTAACATAACATTACACACTAATAATGAATAACCTACAGTTGTTTTTTCCTTCTTGCTTCAACTAAATAAAAACTCTACTCATACATACATTTGTAGTAATATATATACAACATATACTGAATACTTGACGAAATGGAAATTTAATGCTGATTAACTGGTGCGATCAATTCATTATTTTGCTAAAGTAATCGGAGAGTTGCCCTGCAAAAATATTGAACGCGAATTTAGGACTATCATCCAAACAAATAACACTTAAACTTACCCATTCTTTAGCTAAAATCATGATTGTGTGCCTGTCTAGTTTGGGGCCAATCAACGGGTTCATCTGTGCCATGTAGCAACACAGCCAACTACAGAGAAATCAATTAGTTTTATCAATTTGGAATGGTATATATTCGGGGGGGAATACTTACAACAGCCAGCAGGTCGCAGCCGTTAGCATGAGAACCACCTGAATGATCCTGTGATCAAGAAAACAGTGTAAATAAGGTTACTTAAGAAATTTTAGTCTATTTTACCCTCTATTCGGTCCCTTTGGCACAACGAAAGGCAACACTATTCCCACGATAGCCCACAGGGTGGTGAACACGATGAAAGGGATATACGAAGCACCCATTTCTTCCAACTATTAACAAATCTGACCACAAGACTGAAAACTCGACTCGGTCAGCTGACAAGGAGTGAATAATGTCATGTGATTGTCATTGACACCCTTTATCGGTGCTGCCATCTTCGATTAACTAATTTCAAGGGTGCACACACACACACTTTCTTCAAGATCACATCGAATCTTATTCATTATGAACGTATTCATTTATAATTCTAATATGTTAATCAATACTATAGGATAATATGTAAAATATTTCAACGAATGCTATTGAATGTATGCAACTCAACTTACAATTTGAAGATTTTTAAATCGTTTGAAATTAACAAATAATTTTCTTCTTAATAAAATTATCAATTGTGTATATATATTGTATATTAATTTAATTAAAAAAAATATAAACATTATTTTTGAACTATTGGAAGCATCAGCAACGCTGTTATCAGTAGGTTGGCAAATAAAAAAAATTGGATTTGATAATATGTAAAATATTTCAAGGAATGCTATTGAATGTATGCAACTCAACTTACAATTTGAAGATTTTTAAATCGTTTGAAATTAACAAATAAAATTCTTCTTATCAATTGCAGATATATTGCGTATATTTATATTATATATTAATTTAATTAAAAAAATTAAAACATTATTTTTGAACTACTGGAAGCATCAGCAACGCTGTTATCAGGGTAGGTTAGCAAATAAAAAATTTTGAATTTGATATGTAAAATATTTCAACGAATGCTATTGAATGTATGCAACTCAACTTACAATTTGAAGATTTTTAAATTGTTTGAAATTAACAAATAATTTTCTTCTTAATAAGATTATCAATTGCAGATATATTGCGTATTATATATTAATTTAATTAAAAAAAAATAAAACATTGTTTTTGAACTACTGAAAGTATCGGCAACGCTGTTATCAGGGTAGGTTTTAGCAAATAAAAAAAATTTGAATTTGTATCAAAACATAACCTAAAATGTGAAAAACTGTGTACTTGTTGTGCTCGATTTTTGCCTTGTTTAAACTGTATTAAGTGTAACGAGTCGTCTTGAATTTATGTTATAATTCACGTTTCATTCACGTTTTACGTTTTGGCTGACTGCACGAAGGTAAACTGGATGAAAATACAGAAATAATGATTGCTGCCACTGATCCGCAGGTATTTGATGATCTTATCAATTGCTGGCTTTTCTCAATTTACTGTATCCGTTTCAGGAGTTCATCCCAGGTGGAAGGCAGCAAGCATTAAGGCATCCAGGTCCACCGGACCTGGCGCAAAGCTTGAAGAACAATTCTGCCGATGATCTGTTGTCTCACAAATTCAAGAAAGTATCCTTGACCGAGGAGTCGAACGAGTGGTGGGCGATCAGGAAAAGTCCGAACGCGTTTACGGAACGCAAAGAGAAGTTATCTCTGACACGGGAGCAGGTGAATAATGGTAGCAGAAGTTTTTTACCACCTGAGAACAAATCGCACAGCGAATTCCTCTACGATGATTCGTGGAGCTGCAAAAGCATGGAAACGAACGTCTCCAATAAGACGAATCGCCGGGTTTCCGATGTCAACGCATCAAAGTTGCATCAGAGCAAGCGTTTCTCGTTGGATGCAGACTCGAAATGTAGTTCGAATAAATCGTATCTTGGTCAGAGTGGAACACACGAGAATGTTAAATTCAAATCGGAAATGGGTTACATGGAGGAGGAACTGTACGTGAAAGGTAATCTGGTTGTGTGGACCAAAGGGCTTTCTTACAATTTATATGAGAACGCGAGAACTACGATATGCTCGTATTCGTCCGTGCATCCGGTGAAACACGCCACTTGGAGCACGTTTTATTGCGAGAGGCCTGAATTCAAGTCGATGGAAAACATGGAGAACAAAGACGACGTACCCTTGGGCGACGCTCTGCATTGCGTTTGCATAGTGGACAGTCAAAATCTGAGGGTGTACACGATGGACAGTGAAGACTTTATCACTACTCTGCCATTCCAAGTGCTTAAAGTTTGGAACACCAAGTTTGGTATACTTTTGGAGAAGGAGAATAATGGTAAACAGAGTCTACGTTCTTTGTACTGTAATGTACTGATTAATTAAAATATGATTGCAGAACAAAACAGGGATATTCAAGCCAGCATGTTTTCTCTGACGCATCCGCTGGACGAGGTCAGTCCGATGGTGATTTCGAAGCAAGGATGCACGAACATCATCAACGACGAGCATCTGCAAGTCGTGTACACGTTGGAAAATCCGAGCATCTGCATGATGTACGACGGCAGCACCGGCCTGCACAGCGTGTATAGGATAAGAAGGGTGAAACAGGACGAATGGATCGATACGGCGAACAAAACGAACAACGCGACGCCCTCCGGCTTCAGCATTTCTAACAAGTTTAAAAGTCACATGTCTATGATCGAGGGCTACAAGAACTGCATGCCGCCTGGTATAAGTCCGTTCAGCAGTCGTGCGACTAGCGTGGCCAGCAGTCATTTTCCGTCCAGTCCTGCTGGCACTCTCAGTCGATGTCATACACCTGCTGCGTCTCCACTACCGACGGGGAGTCCTTGGCTGTTGCGCTTGTCGCGTTTGCACAGCTCCAGACTGACCGGCGATACGATGAGCACGATTCCCGACCGCATGAATTTGGACACCACCCAGAGCTACAACGCGACGGATCCGGCCTTTTGCTTGGATTATTTATGGTCCGAGAGCACTTCAATGCTTCAGTGGGTTACAAAATCTTGAAAGCAATATATAATACATAAAGTTTCATTTTTGCAGGGAGGGTATTTTGAACGGTCCAGCGACCAGCGTTTATCTGATAGACGATCTCATCGGACAATGGTACCTGTGCTACTTTGTCCTCAATCGTTTGCAGCTGTCGATAGTAAAAATCGACTTTACAAATCCGAACTGCATCGTCTTCGGCATGAACCGAAGCATCAGCGCCAAAGATTCCGTTGCTATACCGGTAAGTTTGATCGATTGAAAATAACATTTTTTTTGCACAACCTCTCTTTCCAGCATCTCCACATGCTGGCCATCCTTGAGCACACGGGAAACGTCGTGCTGTACTCGGGTTTGACGATCGTCGGGAAACTTCACATCGGAGGTGTCCTCGCTCAGCATGTGCCCTCACCTTTCGTAGTTAGAAGGAGTCTGAAACAATTCACATCGCCTTTTCCTAGGTATTATTATTATCATTGTATAGATTCAATGTGCATTACAAATGAAATAATGAATTGTTTCGAAGGAGGAGCAGCTTGCTGCCGAGTTCCCAAACTTCGTCGGAAGTTCCGCGCTTCGATGATCATCTACTCTCACCCGTGTTGCCCACATCTTCCAAGAATCCCAATGTACTCCAGTTTCCGCTGCCTGCAGAGAACTACAACTTGGGAGGTAAACGTAAAATACAATATTGATCACACACATATATTAATTGATATGTGTGTTTCGTAAAGGCGAGAGTGTGAAGACGTACTTGCGCGGTCTGAGAGATTCAATAGAAAACAGAGTGACTCTGCAGTATTCGGACGGATCATACTATAGAGTCAGTCTGCCGCAAATGGTCTCGACGACGCTGGTAGAGAACTGCTTGAACGTGCTGAGGCAAATCTTACAGAGCAATGCAACGATAACACTGTTAACGCGCTGGTACGCGACGAGAAACTCGCCCGGCACCATCGAGCTAACCGTGGAGAAAGAATGGGAGATGTTCACCGCTCTTCTGCTGGAGCTTCTGGGCTACGAGAACGACCAAAGCAGCGAAGGTGGCCTTGCGGACACGGCGACGACGCCGTCGTGCGCTGCCAAGAGGCAACGGCAATCCGCTTTCGGCAGCGAATCCGATTGGAAACGGCTGCAGCATTCGGACACGCATTATGCGGTCATAGATGGCGTCGGGAACGTGCTGAAATTTACCAAGGAGCCATACCGGAGGCAGCTCAAGATCGACAGCGACGTCCACGTGAACAGCAAGTCCATCCTGTTCACGCACATTAAGATTATCCAGTACTCGTTGCACCTGCTCTACGAAGATTTGAAGCTGAACACGCTGTGCAAACACGATCTGCCACTGCTCGCCTCGTTCTTGAGCAAACTGGCAATGGATCTGGGAAACAAGTACTACGTGATGCACTATTGGCGCGATTTTCCCGATCAGTGTCCCATCTACACAGATTCCAGCCAGTTCTCCGCTACAGATCTGAAGAATGTCATCCAGTGGTCCGCCATCACCGACGAGCCCACCAATATATTCGGCCACTTTTCTAGATTGTTCAACGGAGAAACCACTGACAGTTATCCGATCGTCGCCAACGTGAACGTTAGAAGTCGCAACATGATGCAGGTATGTATGAATCATTCTCATTACGCACGACTAAGGGTAGCAATTGTATTTTCAGCTGTGCGGTATTTACATGCACGGCGTCACCAAGGAGAACGTCGAGTTGAATTACGATAATTTCATCAAGTACATCAGTCCACCGGGCGTCAAGTCGAAGGCGCCGGACGCGAATCTCAAGGTGAATTACGACGTAACGAACGATCTGACGGAGCAGAAAGTTGTCCTACTGATGGCCGAGCTGGGCATCACAACGCGAGACCTGGAAACGTATCCGGCGGGCGTGAATTTCGTACTGCACGATGCTCTATGGAGGTGCCGCGAGAATCCGCCCACCGATTGGCCACCAGAAGCTTTCAATTTGCTCCAGAGGCCGGACCTCGCATCTCAAGCGCAAATCATCGAATCGGTAATTTAAGTGCAGTCAAGAAATTTAGCGCTTAAACATTTATGTTTGTTTGTTTAGAAAAAGCCGTATTCTCATGCCAAGCAAAAGTATACAATGTTCGGGCAGATAAATGAAAATCTTCCGATCATCAATCAGGTGGTGGAAGGCAACCACGAAGACGGGATGGAGGATGTCGATGGTCCTCTGCTGAAACTTCGCTTCTCCGACGATATGCGAGTGAGCGAGTGCAGGCGATGGCTGCAGAGCTCCAAGTCAGTTTCAGTGGATTTGGTGCAGAGGCCGGACGTTTCCGATCACGATTTCATCGAAGATCAAGAGAAACAGCTGTACGCGATCTGCACCCGAACCATGGCTCTACCCGTTGGAAGGTGAATCTTTTGAACAGTTGTTATTGTTGTCTAATATTAATTAATCGTTGTTTTTAGGGGCATGTTTACGCTTCGTACAGCGACACCGGTTATAACTGAACCGTTACCCATTCCGCATCTCTGCCTAACTGGAAAAGCTCCACCCAGAGGTTCGAGCGTCGAGTTAACACACATCGACACTCCGGCTAACATGAACCTCTGGCCGCTCTTCCACAACGGCGTAGCGAACGGCCTCCGCATCGACCCCGACGCCATGAATATCGATTCCACCTGGATCATTTTCAACAAACCAAGGAACAATATGGAAACCGTGATGGAACATGCGGGTTTCCTGATGGCGCTAGGACTCAACGGTCACCTAAAGAATCTGGCCATTCTTAACACTTTCGATTACTTGGTCAAATTCCAGGAAATGACCAGCGTTGGAATCCTTTTAGGTATAAACGATAAATCTGTGAACTATTACTATATGTACGTAAATACTTTAACTGTGCGCAGGTTTGTCGGCTGCAAACAGAGCCACCTCGAATCTGGTCCTAACGAAAATGTTGGGCGTTCACATTGAGACTCTGCTGCCGCCTACCTCGATGGAAATGGATGTACCGCAGAATCTTCAGGTGGCCGCGCTCTTTGGTATCGGTTTGGTGTATCAAGGCACGGCGCACCGTCACATGACCGAGATACTGCTGACAGAAATCGGACGGCCGCCTGGCCCCGAGATGGAGAACAGCGTCGACAGAGAATCGTATTCTCTGGCAGCGGGTCTCGCGCTCGGTCTGGTCACGTTGAGGCAAGGCGGAAAGCCGTCCGGCCTCTCCGACTTGAACGTACCGGACACCTTGCACTACTACATGGTCGGTGGTAACAAGAGGCCTCTGCTGGGTTCGCAGAAGGACAAGTACAAGGTACCGTCCTTCCAAATCCGCGAAGGTTCGAGCGTCAATTTGGATGTGACCGCGCCGGGCGCCACACTTGCCTTGGGTCTCATGTATCTGGGAACAGGAAACAAGGCGATCGCCGACTGGATGGCTCCGCCGCAGACGCAATACCTCCTCGACTTTGTTCGTCCGGATTTTCTGATGCTTCGCACACTGTCTAGAGGTAAACGAGTTAATAACGTAAACTATAACTCATTCTAAATGCAGCGTTCTTAATTCACAGCGTTGATACTGTGGAACGAGATCAGTCCGGACAAGGAGTGGATCGAGAATCAGGTGCCGAACACGATCAGACCCTACTGCATGGTCAAACCATCTCCACTCATGGACGTCGACTACGAGGGAATGAAGTAACTACAGTTATTTGGGTTCCTTTTGATGTAAAGTATATGTTTTTTTTTTGTGATAATTGCAGCCAGGCGTATTGCAACATAATTGCTGGAGCCTGTTTCGCACTGGGCCTCAGGTTCGCAGGATCCGCCGATGAAGTCGCATTCGCCACCCTGCTGGACTATTGCCACATGTTCACCTCGCTCACATCCAAGTCCATCGCTGAACTTGCAGGAAAACCGACTATAGAGACATGCCTCAATGTGGTCTTACTTTCTGTTTCTATGGTAAGTACAAGCAAATCTAATTACTGTTACATTATTGCAATTATTATTTTGATTTAGGTGATGGCCGGAACTGGAAATCTGGAGATCATGAGGATCGTGCGGTTTCTGCGAAGAAGGGTCGGCATACTGAGCAGTGCCGTCGTGACGTACGGTTCACATCTGGCCATCCACATGGCTCTGGGACTCTTGTTCTTGGGCGGCGGTCGCTACACGCTCTCCAATTCACCAGCAAGCGTGGCCGCCTTGATTTGCGCCTTCTATCCCAAATTCCCAACTCACAGCAACGATAATAGGTATATATAATATTATATATTGATGTTAGTATCATGTGTTAATGAGTTATTTTCTTAGGTATCATCTTCAGGCTTTTCGACATCTGTACGTGATGGCCGTGGAGCCGAGACTGATCATTCCCAAAGACATCACCGTGGGCAGGATGTGCTACGCGAACATTTGCGTGATCAAGCTGGACGGAACGACGCTTAATTTCAGGGGTCCCGGTTTGATACCGGACTTGAACACTCTGTACAAGGTTTCCATCAAGGACGAACGTTATTGGCCCGTTGTCTTCGAGAGGGAACGCAACTGGGATCAGCTAATGTATTTAACGTGACATCCGTTATGATGATATGAAGATGTTACATGATTTTGATTCTATTTGCAGAAAGTTGCTTTCGTCGTGCTGCTGCATAGATGTTAAACCTAGGGCAGGTTGTTTAAGTTACACGGAGGATAAGTTGGGCTTCCAAAGTGATCTGGCTCACACTCTGATGAAGTCGAAGGTCGTCCCCTGGGATCCTCCGCCAAAGGCCATAGAGTCTTTCTCGTCAGATTGCGTCGTCAAGTACTTCACCGATCACTTCCTCAACGTCCACAAGGATCGAGAATACTCGCACGAAGAAGCGAAATTCAAGCAGAACATTACGCGAGCCGCCTACGACTGCGTCATCAAAGATAAACTCTCCATCATGCCTGTCTTCGTAAACTTGATTAAGGTAAAATGTAACAATTTAACGTAGAATATATCAAACAAAATGTTCGTATTTCAGACTGTGAAAGATCTGAACGTGCTCAAAAGTACGATGGAGCTATGGAATTTACGGATGATCAAAGACTTTGTGCTCGGTAATCGTCTGCGATCGACTCTGACGAATTCCGAGTTCATATTATCCTTGCACCATCAAACCATCATGATCATGGACGAATGGGAAGAGGAGATACGCCCACTCCTGAAATCGTACATCCTAGGCGAGCCATTGGTTTGTCCACAGAATCTGCAGCACAAACTAACCAATTACATTACGTTCTACAATATACCCTACGACTTGGAGCACGACAGCGAAGATCTCGTGCAGCTTATGTGCAAAACGATGTCGATGAACTGCAGCTCTGAGACCATCGATAAGATCTTAAGAATATTAGATTACATACAATAATAATGTTTGTACATGGTTAATAACAATAATATATTTTTCTCTTTTAAATGAAACTTTATTGTTAAAAGCGCCACCTCGTAAAGTTACGTTGAAGCAATCCCAAGCCTTAACCCCACAAAATATAGTTTAAATTGAGAAATGTTGAGTGAAAATTGAATGAGATAAGAAAATGAACAAGATACGCATCGTGCATAGATCCTCCAGATTATTTCAACCATTGAATCCCGTACAGAAAAATATTCAAGCTAAAAATGTAGATTTAACATCCTTAAGCCAAAAGGTGTGTATTTTTAATGTGAAACTGTAGTATTTGCAACTGCTCTTACGATTCCAGCTAATGCTTGATCTTGGCATCATAAAACAATCGAGTCCAGGCAGTTTCCATTATCTGCCGTTGGCTGTTCGCTCACTAAACAAACTCACAAAGATTGTCGATGAGGAGATGGCAAACATTGATGCACAAAAAGTGATATTCCCGACATTAACTTATTCCAAACTGTGGGAGAAAACAGGTGGGTGATCAATAAACTGTTGATAAACAGTCACAGGTAGAAGATATTTATGTTGCTATTCACAGGAAGGATTAGCGATGTTGATTCTGAGCTGTTCAAAGTCAAGGATAGGCATGATGGTAGTTACATTTTAAGTCCAGTAAGTAAGTCTACTCTGAGATCAATTGGGTTTTTGTTGTTACTTTTTTCCTTTCTGTGATTTAAGACTCACGAAGAGGCTGCTGCTGATCTGCTAGCAACTATAACACCAATGTCCTATAAGCAGTTTCCACTGAAACTGTATCAAATCAGCAGCAAGTTCAGGGATGAAATGAAACCCAGGTTTGGGTTGATGAGGGCCAGACAGTTCATCATGAAAGATCTGTACAGCTTCGATCTTAACATGGAATTGGCGCGTGCCACCTACGACCAAGTCTGCGAGGCTTACGAAAGAATCTTTAAATTGATTGGAATTAATTTCGTTAAAGGTTTGATTGATTGAGTGATTTAAACATATATTAATATGGTCGTGTTATTATAGTCTTGGGTACAACTGGAAATATGGGAGGCAGTATTTCCAATGAATTCCATTTTATTTCGAAAATTGGAGAGGATAAGATATTGAGTTGCGGCAGTTGTGGTTACCGTGCTAACGTTGAATTGGCCGGCGACGAATTGCAATGTCCGGTTTGCGGAAACAACGATAAAGACTTAATCAAAAATGGAATAGAGGTATTTCGGGATATTCTGTATTTTTATACTCGATTCATTGTTATTATCGTTTCACAGGTGGGACACACGTTTCTGCTGGGTGAGAAGTACTCGAAGCCTCTGAACGCAAACTTCATGGGGATAAATTCGAATGCGGTCGCGTTGCAGATGGGCAGTTACGGGCTGGGAATATCGCGGATCTTGGCCGCTGCCATCGAAGTTGGTTCACTGGAACACGAGATCAGGTGGCCGGATGTTCTCGCCCCCTACAGCATCATCATAATTTCCCCGAAGGATGGAAGCAAGGAGGATTCTGCGGTGAAGGATTTGCCGTTGGAAATGTACAGGACTTTGGACGGCGTTTTCTGCGACGAGGTCCTGCTGGACGACAGGAACGCTCTGACTATCGGGAAGAGGGTTCTGGATGCGAAGAGAACGGGATATCCGTACATCGTGGTGGTCGGCAGTAAAGCCACGGAGACGCCCGCCAGGTTGGAGGTGATCGACGTGAAAAACGACGAGCAGCATTATCTGAGCAAGGACCAACTTGTCGACTTCCTTCAAGGAAATTGCGCAAATAAATCGCATAGTGTTACGAACTGAATATTGTATATAATAAAAACGTTTCGTTAAGTAAAAATTCTATTTATTTATCATGCATTTTGCGAATATGTCACAGAAACAGACGTGTTAGTTGGGTTGCCTGGTTTATAGTGAGCGATGCTTGGAACCTTTATAAACGTCAATTTGACAGTAGGTAGCGTGGCCGAGCGGTCTAAGGCGCTGGTTTAAGGCACCAGTCTCTTCGGAGGCGTGGGTTCAGGGGGGGTTCACGGGATACGGCAGAATTGTAATCTTTTTTT
>NW_017100036.1:0-4611 GCF_001412225.1 Nicrophorus vespilloides | reverse complement strand
GAGATATTACAATGATATTATATTCATTTTATTTCTGATAGTTTCAGCTTTTATTTATGTTTTTATTATTGAAAATAAAATTAGTGGTTGTTGAGATATTGGATAAATAATAAAAGAAAAAGATTATCATACTAAAAAAATGTTATGCAACCAACATTGTTTAGAAAACTAATCCATTGCCTAGGCAACTGTAGGGTCGTTATCAAAGGAGCAGGGTATTAAATGCACAAAAAAGTAAAGTCAAAGTAAAAAATAATTACTTCAACTTTGAAAGCAAATTGCAAGAAATCGACTAGAGTTATTACAATGATATTATATTCATTTTATTTCTGATAGTTTTAGCTTTAATTTATGTATTTACTATTGGAAATAGCATTAGTGGTTGTTGAGATATTGGATAAATAATAAAAGAAAAAGATTATCTTACTAAAAAAATGTTATGCAACCAACATTGTTTAGATAACTAATCCATTGCCTTAGGCAACTGTAGGGTCGATATCGAAGGAGCAGAGTATTAAATGCACAAAAAAAGTAAAGTCAAAGTAAAAATTAATTACTTCAACTTTCAAAGCAAATTGCAAGAAATCGACTAGAGATATTAAATTGATATTATATTCATTTTATTTCTGATAGTTTTAGCTTCAATTTATGTATTTATTATTGGAAATAACATTAGCGGTTGTTGAGATATTGGATAAATAATAAAAGAAAAAGATTATCTTACAAAAAAAAATGTTATGCAACCAACATTGTTTAGATAAGTAATCCATTGCCTTAGGCAACTGTAGGGTCGTTATCGAAGGAGCAGGGTATTAAATGCACAAAAAAGTAAAGTCAAAGTAAAAATTAATTACTTCAACTTTGAAAGCAAATTGCAAGAAATCGACTAGAGTATTACAATGATATTATATTCATTTTATTTCTGATAGTTTTAGCTTTAATTTATGTATTTATCATTGTAAATAACATTAATGGTTGTTGAGATATTGGATAAATAATAAATGAAAAAGATTATCATACTAAAAAATATGTTATGCAACCAACATTGTTTAGATAACTAATCCATTGCCTAGGCAACTGTAGGGTCGTTATCGAGTAGGAGTAGGGTATTAAATGCACAAGTAAATATTTGTTTCGGGTCTTTTGATTTTCGTGAGAGATTTGCGTTTGTTATTTAAGAGCCGGAGAGCAGCACCATAATCTTTTCATCTTTTCTTCTTCCCAAAGAAAAGCCGAAGAAAAAAAATATGGGGGAGAGAGCGAACAACAATAACAACAACAACAATAGGGGAGAATACGAGTGAGAGAGAGAGTGGTGGATCCAGAGGGCCGTTTCGGAATTTATCTTTTGTTGTTTTGACGTAACTGAACATCAATATTATTACAAGTGCTTTGGCGCCCAGAGGATCGCTTTATGTTTATTTCAAGGCAAACTTTTCGTACCTCTTCCTGTCGAGATTCGCATTTTCGTCTAAATATTTATGACCATCCCTTTTTCACAGAAAACGAAACCTTCTAGTTTATACGTTTATGTATGAACAACAAAAAGACTTTTCTTACAGCATTTTCGTTTCCCTTTCCTTTATGTCACGAGTTACATTTTTTTTTTCTTTGTTGAGGGGAAAGAAATGAGTGGAAAATGAGGCGATTTCGGATGACGAAAATATTCAAATTCGCGGACGTAATTTATGCGCGAAATAAAGAAAAGGCCTCCCCTTTTCTTTCTCGTCGTCGTCTTGCGAGAATAACAAACAAAAAAAAAGAGAGAATTTTTTCGCGTGGCATTGTGATTTTAAACTTTACGCGATGCGGAAGATGCAAAAAAAATTGTATGCACGGAGGGAAGAAAATCGTATTTTTTCTCTCGTGTCCTCAGATAAGGCAGCTCCTTAGAATCCGATGTTTATTTTTCTGCCTTGGCTTTTCCTTGATTCTCTTGAATTTTTTCAATTTTTTTTCTAGTATATTCAATATTAACCCTTGAAACTTAGGGCATTTAAGGGTGCAATAATTTAAATTTATATGTTTAAGTTTGTGACTAAATTACAAGAGATAGAATGTTTATAGTAATTGATAAATATATGAAAATGTGCTCATTTGAAAAACTGTTATATAATAGTCAAAGAACTACATAAAGAATGAGAAAAATAACTGGACAGAAAATGATTGAAGTTGTTAGTGTAGGAGAAGAATTTTAATTTAGCGGAAGAGGTGATGTTGATGGACGGTTGTTGCGAAGGGTTTGGAAAAAAGGAATGTAATAGAGTCGTCGTCTCGCGGTATAATGTATGTGGTATGCGTCTGGATCGTAACTTGAATAAGAATCGAGGAAACCCATCCAAACCAAACGGAAAAGAAGAAGGAAGGAGAAGCAGAAAGGTGGGTGGGTGGAGAAGCAGGACAATTCCCTGCTGAAAAATGTGCGCGCAATAAAAATATATAAATTGCTGGAGGAGATGAATACAGTCAGTCCTTCATTCTATTTATATACATTTTTTTTTTATCATTCTCATTCCTCTCGTGCACATCATCTTATAGACTATATAATACACATTCTTCCTCCAGCATCTCGAAGAAGCCCAAATGGAAATTGTTTTAAAGCGCACTCGGAGCGTTTCGATAAATCAAACGTAAAAGGTTTGATATACACATACAGAAATATACATATAAAGTTACATAAAGAGACGAGTTTCATGCATCAAGTCAAGTGAAACATAATTGTTGTAGTATATTACATTCTATTCTATATACTAAATGTTTTTTTTCATTCATTTTTGAACACTTTGATTCAATGTATACAAGAGTTTCGTAATTATGCAAGTAAATTATACTCGTTAAAGTTTCAATATTAAATCTGTTTACTTTCATTACAGAAATATTCTAATTACAAATTCACTTATTATTATTAAAAACGTGACACATTGGGAAGATTTGTAATATTTTTGATTTGATTAAATTAGCGATTTTAATAAAAAAAATTACGTTTTTTATAATATTTCAAATAAAATTACAATTTTTAAACGTTTAAGAAATTGCATAATCGTAATTATTAATTACGTGTTTGTGTTTTGGCGTATTTTGTGTTTATTGTAATATAATTGATTGGATTTGTGTAATAATAATAATGAAGTTTCCTATTTGCGTCAATATTGTTTGTGTGTATTTATTGTGATGGTGATTTATTGGAGGGAAGGTTTTAATCTCCTTTTGTTTCGCGTTCTTTTATTTTCGCGCGAGTTGAGACACTTTCAGTGATTGCTGGATCCGTTTCTTCCGTGCAAAGGGTTGATGGCTGGCGTTTCGACGCTGGCGTCTCGACGCCATCGATCGCCTACAATACGTTATCGTGTAGAGAGAGAGAGAGAGTTTAGTTCCATTACCTGCACCCTCTCCGGCATAGCCTCACACAACCGCCTCTTTCTCCGCCGCCGCCGCCTCTAACCACCCCCGGTTCTAGCAGGTCCTGCTAGGGGTGGCAGGATTTGATGGTGGAATGGCTCCTCGTTCGGTTCAGACGCCGAATAATGCTTATTAAGTGAAGCGACGGCCGGGCCGTTCTGCTCTGCAAATTATAGGCCTTGCACCTCTCATCCAACCCCCTCCTTCATCCCCTCGCTGAGGGCCTGAAGATTTATTCGTTATTATCGTCGACCATCGAAAACATCGACAAATTACTTTTTATAACGAAACGCACCGATAATTAACCCTCATCCCTTCACCTTCCTCCGTCTTTACGCGGCCTCGTCCATCCATCCTTCTCGCCCATCAGATACATCCTTCCTTCCTATCCTAATATATCACCTACTTAACATACCCATAAATAAACCCAACCTTTCACCATTTAAATACACGTCTAACCGCAAACAGCCACAAACAAACAATAAAAAAAAATGATGAAATTCCAAAGAAATTCCACCAAATAGTCGTGTGACAATGTTAAATCATATCTGTTTCAAGAATTATACACGAAAACGAAAATAATTTCATTAGATTTTGAACGAAATTAAAATTATAAATTAATGTATATTAATAATTTTTTTTATGAATATTGGTTAATTATGATATATTAATACAATTACATAATTAATTTACAAAAAAAAGTGGATTATTAACATACAAACAGGCGCATCCACCAAACATAAATAAATATCATAGTTATGCTTCCAGTTTTTCATTATTGTCTAATAAGTTGCATAATAATGTAATTTGTAAATCAACACGTAATTAATTGTTACTTTTTTTTTTATAGATTAGCAGTAATTTTTAAATAATCAGTTTCAGTCTTAATAAATGAAAACAAGTTTATCAATTTCATAATTTTCTGAAAGATTTCTATGTGCTGTAAGTTGCATAATTATTATGAATAATTCATTTATTAATTAACACATTCTGCAAATAATTTAAATAGTTGGCTATTAAGAACATTTGCAAAGATTTGTATTTAACAATAATTAAATTAGAAACGTGCAATTAATTTACTTGTAACAAAACGTAATTAGCATAATGTAATTTGCATATCACGTGTTAATAAAGTAATGATAAATTCTGTTTTTTTCTTATTTAAATTGATAGCAATTTTTCAATAATTTAAATTAAATTAATTTTATCTTA
>NW_017100035.1:10597-10820 GCF_001412225.1 Nicrophorus vespilloides | reverse complement strand
TTATAGTTTTAGCTATTATATTCATGTTTTAGATAAATTATATCTTCTATGGTTTTCCTGAAATTAGTAAAATAATATAGGTACAATTCCAATTGAGAAATTATTATTTCAATTGTGCAATTAACTTTTGTTCTACATACTCCAATGATATATTGATCGACTTTGTCATCAAATTACATGAAAACTAGAAGTTTTAGAACATAATTTATACTTCTATTATATT
>NW_017100035.1:9888-10544 GCF_001412225.1 Nicrophorus vespilloides | reverse complement strand
GTGCAATTAACTTTTGTTCTACATACTTCAATGATATATTGATCGACTTTGTCATCCAATTACATGAAAACTAGAAGTTTTAGAAAACAATTAATACTTTTATTATATTGATTATAGTTTTAGCTATAATATTCATGTTTTAGATAAATTATATCTTCAATGGTTTTCCTGAAATTAGTAAAATAATATAGGTACAATTCCAATTGAGAAATTATTGTTTCAATTGTGCAATTAACTTTTGTTCTACATTCTTCAATGATATATCGACTTTGTCATCAAATCACGTGAAAACTAAAAGTTTTAGAACATAATTTACGCTTTTATTATATTGATTATAGTTTTAGCTATTATATTCATGTTTTAGATAAATTATATCTTCAATAGTTTTCCTGAAATTAGGAAAATAATATAGGCACAATTCTAATTGAGAAATTATTGTTTCAATTGTGCAATTAACTTTTGTTCTACATACTTCAATGATATATTAATCGACTTTTTCATCAAATTACATGAAAACTAGAAATTTTAGAAAATAATTTATACTTTTATTATATTGACTATAGTTTTAGCTTTTATATTCATGTTTTTGATAAATTGTATCTTCAATGGTTTTCCTGAAATTAGTAAAATAATATAGGTACAATTCCAATTGAGAA
>NW_017100035.1:2116-9881 GCF_001412225.1 Nicrophorus vespilloides | reverse complement strand
TGAAAACTAGAAGTTTTAGAACATAATTTATACTTTTATTATATTGATTATAGTTTTAGCTATTATATTCATGTTTTAGATAAATTACATCTTCAATGGTTTTCCTGAAATTAGGAAAATCAAATAGATACAATTTCAATTCAGAAATTATTGTTTCAATTGTGCAATTAACTTTTGTTCTACATACTTCAATGATATATTGATCGACTTTCTCATCAAATTACATAAAAACTAGAAGTTTTAGAAAATAATTTATACTTTTATTATATTGATTATAGTTTTAGCTATCATATTCATGTTTTAGATAAATTATATCTTCAATGGTTTTCCTGAAATTAGGAAAATCAAATAGGTACAATTCCAATTGAGAAATTATTGTTTCAATTGTGATAATGAAATATATTCTAACTTTATACGAGACAGAAAGGTTGTAGAAGTTGAAAACTGAGTTGTTCTCATAAATTCGAGGTGGATGAATGAGGGTATTGTGTGTTGCGTTATAATGAATTCTGGTAGAATGACCCATTAGGTATTAAAATATGTTCGAGAGCGACGAACATCATCGAATTGTATCGTTTTGATGAAAGCCCGAACTGAGGGATGCACAAAAAAAAAGAACTTTCCGTCTGAGCGCGCTTTGATCCCGCATTGTGTGTATCCGGGGACCGATTTTTTTTTTATCTCCTGCTCTCCCACACTCACCTCAATCCCTCACTCACTCTTACACATCGATATTCGCAATCACTCTTTCCCCCAATGGAGAGACAGTCAATGCTATGACTCTGATCGTAATACGAAAATCCAGAGGGGAAAGAAACCCGAAGCTATCATCATCATTATTTGTTGTTACTTCGGTTTAGGTGTATGCAGAAATGTACGGATATAAGCGAAGCTCGTTACATTAACTAGCAGACCGCGATGCTCCTCGATCCGCATTCATCTCTGGATGCAGCAGCTACAATGGACGCGCCCGTGTAATTGGTTGTTAGATTCAAAGCTTGTTTACAAAAAATATATATATATATATCAGGAGAAGAAGACGAAAGCACAAAGAATAAAGAAAGTAAAGAACGAGAAAGCGTACGATATTTCGAGTAGATTTTTTTTGCAACAACCGGGGATCCGGGGACGCTTTCAAATCCGAACAAAGAGTGCGCGCCCAAGTTTTAATAAAAATATTGACATTCAACTCAACAATGAAACGAAGGGATGCGGATCGAGTAGGAAAAAATGTGAGATTGGTAATTTTATTTATTTACTCTGCACTTCTCCTCTTAGCTTTGGCCTACTCTGATGGGTCTTCAATTAATAATGACTGGACTCGGTTTATGTGGAGGAGAAGGGACGCTCTCTAATTACTCGGAATGATTAAAGCTGAGCTGATTACAATTAGGGTCTCTCCTACTACTCCTTTTCTAATGGACCTGGTCCATTGAAGATGAGGCATCCTCTCCTCTCTTCACTTGCGTAAGCTTCGGACAGCGAATTGCTTTCAGATTAACTCGTGGGTCATCTTCAGCGTCCTCACGTACGCTGCCCTAATGCAATGGGTGTAGTCTAGTAGTAGTAGTAGCAGTAGTAGTTTGCCTGTTGCTTTACAAATAGGGATGAAAACCCTTCGCAACCCCATATACCAAGAGAGAGTGAGAGCTAAAAAAAACGGGGAGCTTTCGAAATTTCGGAAGCAAGGGATCCCAGTCCGTTTCAATTATTTCATTAGACTTTCACCCATACTTGTCGCACGCTCTTTATTGCCGCGATTCAATTATCGCTCATCCCTCTCCAGAATTTAATTACACAATTTTTAATATCATTTAAAAAGCAAAAATTGTATTAACATCTTCATCAAAATCACAACATTCTTACCATTTTATTAAATAAAAAAAATATAATAAGTAATTTTGTCGTGTCCCAGGATTCAAATATCTCTGGACACTGTGGAATATCTCGTAGTTGTGGACTCCTAGTAGAGTTTTTAAGGAATGCTAAAGGTTAAGTTAACACTTTATTATTCACTATAAGATTATTAATAACTAGTGTTTTTATAAGTAAGACTTTTCTAAGACTAAAACTAGCTTGGACTAGGACTTGGACTATCTAAGACAAACTTTGTATTACATAAACATCCTATTATATACTAGTGAATTAGCATAGTGGGAGTACAATAGTAAGGGAAGATAGTACCAAACTTTCCCTAACTATCCTAAGTGGTATTTGTACTGTCTTAATGACAATAACGGTTATACATAACAATTTTATCAGTCTTCAGTCCAAAAAATGTATTGAAATTACCGGTACTTCTTATCACAATTTACCGGTAATCATAAACCGGTTAAAAGTTCACAGGTAATGGAAGATCTAATCACGATGCTTACGATTTTATTAATCAAAAATTAGAAAGAGAAATTTTAGTTTGATCAGAATTTCCACGCGATTTTATTAATTAAAAAAAACATCATTATTATTAGTATTTCCTTATATCTTTCGATATTAAAAACGAGGCTGAAAAGAATAACAACGCTATTATACATCCATCGTTGCACCGCCTCAAAGCAACGCGTTTTCTCTTCTCTTCTTTACAGATTCCTTATTTTTTTCTTACTTTTAATTAAAAACGTATATTTCGTGAATCGTATAGAACAAATATTTGTCCGTGTCTCCTCTATATTTAACCTCGTGTTTGTTTTCTTTTCTTTTTTTTACTTCTTCTCATTTCGTGTTTTCTTTCTGGCTTTGTAATTTCGGTTGAATTACCAGGGGGCACTTGATCCACCCGTGTAGCGATCACAATGCGCTGCAGTCTCAACAAAAATTTAGGGGTGCGTTTTTTATTTATTTCGAGATTGAAACTGGACTTTTGCATTGAATTCGATTGTAGGATAAAAAAGAAAGAAAGGGGTGCAGGCTTTCATTGTATTCGGATGTTCTCAGGTGGTCAACATTAATTGGGCGCGAATGGGCGAATAATAATAATAGTAGTAGTGGAAAGATTTTGTTTGGGGTGGTCGAGAATCGGAAAAAAAGAAAAGAATTGTAACAGTGCTCGAAACGTAAAAGCGGAACGGATTTCGGTTGTGCACGCTCAATTGGATTGTGTGTGAGTTTGTATGTGTGTCCTTTTTTTTCTCTTCTTTTCCGCCCCATCCGTCCGCGTGCGGTGGTCATTAACGGATCCTGAAGATGTTCCATTACTGTTGAGGGCTCTCGGGGACCGACAATCATCGTTATCCTCGCATTGTTCGTCTTGATTGGATACCGAAAAGCAGGAGGAGGAGGAGGTGGACAAAGTTGGTGGGCATCATCCGAAGACAATGACAATGAATGGAAGTTCAGTCTCTCCGTCCGCAAACTACACTCCTTTCCCCAAGATGACGTGTCAATAACTCAAAGATAACTCGATTAGGACGGGCCAAAGCCGATGGAAACAAAACAATTTTTGTTTGCCATCGCGCGCGCACACACCCGATCCAACTCTTCACATAAGTTCATAATAGTAGAGCAATTACATCTGATTCAATTCGATTTCAAACTTTTGCAAACAACATAGCATAACTGAAAATGTTTCTTATATCTTTTATTGAAATAAAACTTAAATTATGAAAAAAATAACACGCAAATGAAACTGATTGCAATTAAACAACGCAGCAACTCAATTAGTTAATTACTATAGATAATATTACGATTTAACAATTAACTTGATTTCTGTAAACACGCTAAGTGCAATAACATGTATTTCACGTTATCAATTTTCTGTAGAAATGATTTCAAACACATTCACTTTTCTTTGTAATCATCCAACAAACATTGAATTAAGTGAATTACTAGCTAGATAACTTACCTAATTGCTTAATGACTTTAATTACAAGATTTTTACAATTTCTATGTTTTGGTGGAAATATATTATAATTAACTAACTTACAAAGAATTAACTTGATTCAGTTTTATTACAATAAAATATGATGTACTCTTTAGCAACTATATAGTAAATCTGTATAGTTTAATGAAGAAGATGCATCAGTTTTTCGTGAACCCCTGAAGACCACTCGTCGATGAAAGCTGAATGTCTCACATTTCCAACGAGCCTATGTACATCTTTGTGCTCTTATTAAGTCGCCTGTTATGAGCTGTAGAAATTGGAAAAAAAGTGAATAGGATTTACCAAAAACTGGATTTTCGTTAATAATTATGTAACAAAAATTATGTAATGTTCGTTACGTAACTTAATACTTAATTGGAACTAAATCTCTGTTACTTTTTGTAAGTAATTCAATTCAAGAGAAACAAATTGGAGCATTTGAAAATCTGAAATTTACTAAATTGGAAAGAATTAACATTATGAACTTTCATTCAGATTTAATTATAAATTATAATAACGTTCAGAAAAGTCTGAAGTTAATACTTTTCAGATGTTGAAAATTAAATAGAAAACTTACTAAAATGAAAAGAATCAACATTATGAACTTTCATACAGTTTTAATTATATATTGTAATAATGTTTGAAATTGTTGTCAGTTTGTATGTTAACAAATATATAGTAGATAATTCTAGAAATTTGAAATGTATTATTCTAACATACAAAAAATCAATCAAACGACGTTTTATTCGGGAATTTCTCGACAACCCCTTAAGATAATTATATCACCGACCACTCGTTTGAAAGCTGAATATCTCACGTTTCCAATGAGCTAACTTACATTGAATTAAGTGAATTACTAGCTAGATAATTTACCTAATTCCTTAATGTCATTATTTACAAATCAATTGACTTTAGTTACAAGAATTTTACAATTTCTATGTTTCGGTGGAAATATATAATTGTAAATTAGTATTGAGATGTGTAAATTCTTTGTGAGTGTATAAAAATATGTTACTGATCGATTTCGTTTCTTGCAGAAACTTATAATTTATCACAATTCATTTTTTTTTATTTGCAAATTTTTTTGTTTGTTCTATAGTAGCCTTATTTCCCCATTTAGAATAAACATTAGGGAAAGGAGATTTATGGTGTCGACGAGAGAATTTTGCGCGCGTTATTTATATCTTCAAATATGTATAAATCAAGTGGGCCGAAGGACTGGACAATGACCATGCAAAACACCATAACTCTTCGACCTGCCATACGGAAGCATCGCCTCTTCTGCCTTCGTCCACCTCACACACACACACATAGAACAAGGACAACAACAACAACAAAAAAATGCACCCTACAGCGCCTACAACCCTCCGACTCGCTCACTTTTATTTTTATTAACTGCCTTTTAATCCAATCAATATTAACATACACTTTCGTGTCCAGAAGAGCCTCCATTAGCCCAAAGAGGCTCCCCCACTTTAATACACACACACACATAGATTTTTTTTGGGGGTGTGCTTGGAATTTAGCACGTAATCGAAAATTCCACTCTCTCTCTAAGCTTGATGACTTTTTTCCCCTTACATCCTTCACCTTTGCACTGGTTTTAATCCCCAGGAAAAGGATGATTCTTTCAATTTAAGCTTTATCCTAAAGTTGTTTAAATCTATATAATAATTACATTGTTTTGTATATAATTGTGTTAATTCAAAATCATCAAATGTAATAGGTCCAGAAGTCCATCAATTTATAATAGTCATTAGTGTTTTGAAAACAGAAAGATTATTATAAAAATTATTCAAAGATTTACTAAATTACAATTATATGAATCCGAAGTAATTGTCAATGTTAATACTTAATGGAAAGTAAATCTTTGTTACTTTTTGGTAAGTAATTCAATGCAAGAGAAACGAATTGGAGCATTTGAAAATCTGATATTTACTAAATTGGAATGAATTAACATTATGAACTTTTATTCAAATTTAGTTATAAATTATAAATAATGTTCAGAAAAGTCTAAAAATTTGAAATGTATACATCTCAGATAAAAAAATCAAATAGAAAGTTTACTAATTTGAAAAGAATTAACTTTATGTCTACTTTATTTAGTTTTATTTAGAAATTTGTTTTAATGTATGAAATAATGTTAATTTAACAATTAAATATTATATCAAAAACTATAAAAATCGTAAATTTCTACCTTTCAAATATAGAAAATCAAATAAAAAAAATTATGATTTAACATTATGAACTTTCATTCAGTTTTAATTATATAATGTAATAATGTATGAAATAATTGTCTGTTTTTATGTTAACAACTATATAGTAAATCCGAAACTTTGGAAAATTGAAATGTATACATCTCGGATATAGAGAATGCAATAGAAACTATCCTAATTTGAAAAGAATTAACTTTATGTATACTTTATTAAGTTTTAATTATAAATTTGTATTAATGTACGAAATAATGGTAATTTAACAACTAAATATTATATCAAAAACTATAAAAATCGTAAATTTCTACCTTTCAAACCTTTCCTACCAATCAAATATAAAACTTACTAAATTCAAAAGATTTAACATTATTTAATTTTAATTACAATTTTTTAATATTTTTCTCGACAACCCTAGATTTTCTCGACAAGATAATTACTCGTATGAAAGCTGAATATCTCACCTTTCCAACGCGCCTACATACATCTTTGTACTGTCATGGAGTCGCCTATTATAAGCTGAAGAACTTTTTTTTTTCGTTTTTTATTCAGTTTTTACAGTTTTTCGTGATTTTCTCGACAAATCCTTAAGATAGTTACATCCCTTTCCAACAAGCCTACATACATCTTCGTGCTGTCATCGAGTCGCCTGCTATGAGCTGTAGAAATTGAAAAAAAAAACACATACTTAACGTCTTATACATAACAGAGAAACGACGTTTGCGTTGGATTTAACGTAGTTTTTAGGTCTAATGAGTTTATGGTCCAAGTAGTAATAATGTTTGTGCGAGTAAGTGAGGATGGGGGAGTTGAATGAAAAAAACGGAGAGAGAGATGGGCCCGAATTGCTGGCTTGTGTAAACAAATGTAGCCCATCGGAGGAGGTTTGAAAAGGACGGTGCGTGTGCGATCCTCCTCGTTCAAACAGAGAGATGTTTGGATGTAACTTGTTGTCGCTCGGGCCGCCGTCCGCATGAGCGGTTAGATTTCATTAAAGCGAAAAGCTGTGGAGCCTCAGGAGGATGAATGGATGGAAGTGAGAGAGGGTGGGTTTTGGTGAAGAGTAGTAGGTGGTGGTGGTTTTGTGGATAGTAGTGGCCGGTCGTGGTTTTACAGAATTACAATATTTTCGAGCGATGTGTTCCAATTAGCGCACTATATGGTAATGCCTCTACCCCATCCACCCTAACATACAAACCGTCGCACTAGAAATATGTTTGTGTGCGTCCGTCCATATATTTCACTGTAATTAAATCCCAGGCAAGAGCACCCACTCACTCACTCACTACATACATACGCGCACTACGCATACATTTACACTAAAAACCAACCCCCCAATTCCGATCCACGCCATAAATTTTTTAATTACTATAATTAATCCACCCCATTTTTCAGCCTTTTTTTTTCCATCCCAATTCCAAGCACTTCTCTGAATTTTTATTTCTCCTTTGTTTCGTATCAAATCAAATCGATTCGTCGCTAATTGCAATTGATGATTAAAACTTTCATTAATTTCCACTTTCGCTCATTACAGTATCGATTATTTTTTTTAGGGATATCCGAAACTAAATATTATATCAAAAACTATAAAAATCCTAAATTTCTACCTTTCAAACCTTTCAAACCTTTCCTACTAATCAAATATAAAATTTACTAAATTCAAAAGATTTAACATTATTTAATTTTAATTACAAATTTT
>NW_017100035.1:0-2100 GCF_001412225.1 Nicrophorus vespilloides | reverse complement strand
AGATCCGATTAGCGAACGTCTTCTATCCAAACCTGCTTTCATTAATTTCCACTTTCGCTCATTACAATATCGATTATTTTTTTTGGGGATGTCCGAAACTAAATATTATATCAAAAACTATAAAAATCGTAAATTTCTACCTTTCAAACCTTTCAAACCTTTCCTACTAATCAAATATAAAATTTACTAAATTCAAAAGATTGAACATTATTTAATTTTAATTACAAATTTTTAATATTGTATGAAATAATAATCTACTTTTATTTCTCCTTTGTTTCGCATCAAATCAAATCGATTCGCCGCTAATTGCAATTGATGATTAAAACTTTTTTTTCCTCCCCCCATTTCGAAAGATCCGATTAGCGATCGTCTTCTATCCAAACCTGCTTTCATTAATTTCCACTTTCTCTCATTACAATATCGATTATTTTTTTTGGGGGGTAGTAAACGTGGGGATGTCCAAAACACGGCGCTCGGTCCCCCCTAAATTGATGTGTCAATTCCTCGGACATGTTTAAATTACTTCGTGAACGATATTAGCCCTACAGCATAGTTCTATACACTCACCCTCTATTTCTACCCCAAGTGAGTGTGTGTGTGTATATATATAAACTTCATGGTCAAGCTTTAATAGAAAACGGCACCCCCCACGTGGACCGAAAACCGCTGCAAACAAGGAGGAACGAGATGAACATAAAAATAAAATACGTCGACGGAATTTCCAGATTGGAATTTTCGATCACACGATAAATTTCAAACATCGAACTGAATTATTTTTTTATTGTCGGATAAAGTAATGGAATATTATCGCAATATGCGCATATTTGAATTGTTTATATGCAATTCTCTTCCATCAATGTATGTAAACATTTTCTTGAACAAAAAAATCTGATTTGTCTTTTAGAAATCATCTAAATCTTAAACATCAATTATACCTTTGAGATCTAATTAATCTAAAAATTTATGTGCTTTATTAATTTATTTATAATGAATTCATTTTTTTTTTGATAGAATCGCCGCAGTTCTTACAATCGGCGTAAAATGAACCCGTATTTACAGTGAGGTAACTATAGGCGTAAATCGAAACGACTTTTACCTGTACAAGGAGAAAAAAAAACTGTAAAAACTTATAAAGTTCGTGCCCACACAACGAATCCAATCCAATTCGCTGCTTATACACGTACACCAGAAATTGAATTTCATGTAAACGTCGTAAATAATAAAAAATAAACATTATATAGACTTGCGCCCGTCGATTCATTCATGACTCTTTCACAATTTCTTTTACGATACTGCAGTAAATATTTTATTGGCCTTTGTACTTTGTTTTGTGTTTGTGTGTGTTAAGATCCACGCGTTTGCAATGAATATGTTAATGCGTTCGACATTATGTGCCTTTTCTTTCCTCCCTTTTATTCTCTTTTAACATCATCCCCTCGACGCAGTTTTTTCTTTTTTTACTTTCGTCTCGTCGTTCCATACATTTTTTATCACCTGATTTCGCAATGAACTATATAATCCTTGTTATACGATATTGCGTCAACGTTTTACAGAATTATCAATCTGCATTTGTATTATGTATACATAAGTTAGAACATTGTTGCAAAAATTACTTTGTCTATTTTATGTGTTTTATAACAGAAAAATCTACGAGAATTGAAGTTGTTTAATGAGAGTAATATTTTGGTTTTTCAATTTTATAAGAATCGAAGTTGTTTAATGAAAAAAACGCTTCGATTCTTCAATTTTATGAGAATCGAAGTTGTTCAACAAAAGAAATACTTTGATTCTTCAATCAGTTTTTAGAACATTGTTGCAAAATTCTATTTCATACATTTTATAACAACAAAATCTACTAGAATTAAAGTTGTTTAATGAAAAAAAAACACTTCGATTCTTCAATTTTATAAGTTTTTAGAATATTGTTGCAAAATTCTATTTTTGTTTAAAAACGATTAATTTCTACGTTTTTTTTTTTGTTAATTTATGTTTCAAAATTAACCCAAAGTTTATAACTTTATTAATTTCCACATTTATTTTATACGATTTTTGATTATTTCATTAAAATTTCCAAAAAATTCATATTATTTTTTCACGTAT